>NC_037539.1:26921168-26927652 GCF_001531365.2 Cynara cardunculus var. scolymus
TCATTGAGAGAATATATTTTATTTTTAATTAAAATAAATTTTATCAATAATCTTTTTTAAATGTAAATATTTTTTCCGTAAACATAAGTAATTTTTTGGTATATTTATTTATTTTTATAGATCTAAGTACTCTTTTGGTTCAAAAATATTTAAGAAATTAATCGTTCAAAATATGAAAGTCCGTTGGCTTTTTTTTAAGACTTTTTTCATTATTTTACCACATTAACCAGTTGTATAGGTCATAATAATGTATCTAACAGGTTTTAGAAAGTCCAATGAGTTATTTAACATATTTTGAAATGTCCAAGAACTTATTTGTCTCAAAATATTGTTCAAGAACTTAATCATTCCAAACACTAAAGTCAATTGATTTTTTTTAGAATTTTTCCTAAATGTTAATACATAATAAATTTTAATTAACTATAAATGATTAAAATATGTATTATAAATCATAAATAATAGCTATTGATGTCACGATGAGACCACTTTTGAAACGTCTATAAAATTGTATTGATGTAGGGGGATAATTATAGAAGCAGACACGTTTGAAATATGATTATGAGACCACTCATTTATGTATATGGTTTAGATAACCAATTGATTAACATGACCCATACCAAAAGTACCGAAACATTAAAATTAAAATAAAAGTTATATTAGTTTGAAATATTTAAATTATATAATACAAAGTTGAATTACACAAACTATACCGAAAAACTAAAAATTTTAAAAATAATTACTTTCGATATATATATGGTATATTTCTTTTACAACCTTATGCATTTGTACAACCTTTGCAACCCAATTAATTGAGATATTTATAGAAATTATTGGAGTTCATTTATTATGATTTGAATATTTATGGAATATGAATAGAGTTTATTAATTACGATTAATACTTTATATTAGGAAACAATTAATTGATTAAAAATTGAATGGTTGAGATGAGGGTTGTATAGGGTGTAGGAATGGCAAATGGTGTAGAATAATATCCCTCTATATATATATAAAAGAAGGCTTGAATGAGAAAATATTTGAACCACTTAGGGTCTGTTTACCGAACGCTTACCCGGGTAAGCGCTTACCAAGTCACATTATCTTACCGGATGAATATGGTAAGTACAAAGAATCTCACCCAGTAAGAAAAAGGCAAGGATCAAGAGTCTTACCCAGTAAGTGAGGGGAATGACTCTTACCACGGTTGCGCTTGTCGGGTAAATTATTGTATATGTTGCCGATTTGGTACACTAAAATCTTCTCTGATAAGTAAATGATAATGTTGAATTTTTCCGATAAACGCTTACCGGATAAAAGTTTGGTAAACGGCCCGTTATTTAAAGAAAATGTTTGAAAAAAATAAAAAAGAACATATCATGAATCCATGTTTATAAGATTATTTATTTTAATCAGGTAAATATATCTCTAAAATTGATTCGATCGTTATTCACATCCCATGATTTTTTTATCCTTCCCAATTTAATCCATTTCAATTTTTTGAATATTGCTTACCATCAACTATTGTAAAACCTGCGAATTTTGAGAATTCTCTATTTTATTTTTCATCGGAGGTCGTTTCACCTTTAAGATGAAAACATATTAAAGTTTTGTATAGTCTTTATAGTGGAATCTTCGATGAAGGATTTGGATGCCAAAATCGGAAAAGGAGCGCGAATCCGTGACTTAGGCTACCAGGCGCGCAACGTATGGTCACGGCGCAAACCGCACATCTTTCTATCTGGATGAGATCAACACGTACGACTTGCCGCGCGACTTGGGGTCGCAGGCAAGATTGCGGGAGGCCTGAAGGGGTTGACAAATCCGATTTTTCTCACTAGTCTTCTCATTTTCCTCCCTTGTTCTCTTCTCCACCTTTCCCTCTCTAGATCTGAGTTTTTGGGAGGATTGGGTTCTATTTTAAGAGTCATTGGAAGCTTCTCTTTGTGATCTAGGAGCTTTCAAGTTGAAAGCTAAGATCTAACCTCAATCTTTTGATATAGGGTTTGGTTCTTCTGACCCTTAACCCCCCATTCCTTAATTGATGGTATATTTGTTGAGGTTGGATGAAAAAAATGAAATGTTCTTGAGAGCTTGACAATGCATATCTAAGTTTTGTTTGTGATCTAAAGTCTTCACCATTTGGAAGCTAAAGATTTGAGCTTGAAATCTAGGTTTAACCTATCCTAGCAAGGTGAGTTCAAATTCTTTTGTGAAAACTATGTACATATCAAAATGTATATTTTGAAGTATTAATGTGTTTTACTTGATATTTATCAAATGTGTTGAGTATTTAACGAAGTTTGCATAAATGGTAAATTTCGAGTTAAGAATATTGTAAATTGGACATTTTGGTAAATAAAATCTCAAGAATGTGTTTTCGTTAGATGAGTTATTATACTAATCAAAATTATTTTATATAAATGCATCTTGGTGTATTTGATTTCAAAAACTATTTGGAAAATGCATATTATTGTGTTACGATGCATTTTGGAAATACAAGAGTATGACTTCACTTGATAAATGTTTGTCTCAACCAATGATTGGTTTTAAATTAATCATAATTTTTAAGTATATGTTTGCATAAATGTTGGTTAAATGCATTTTATTGATTTATGTTGGCTTTTATTGAGTAGTCCTGGAAGTGTGGAATTAATAAGTTGTTGAGATTTTGACTCGATTTTGACTTAGACGAGTCTTAAGAACATTTGTCCAGTTTAATTCGCTCTATGTTGGGCTTTGGAGTTATATTCGATTATGAAATATTTATTTAGAATTACATGTTTTAAGTGCATTGATCATTCAGTTGGAGTCATGTGACTATTGACTATAATGTAATCGATCCATAGGCATAACAGTCAGTTGTTGGTTTACGATGGGACTGTTGTCTTTGTATTCTTGCTAGAAACTGTGAATGTAACAAAGGACTTGAGGTACAGACTCGAAGAGTTGAACTTGATGACCGTATGATCGGTAGTGGAGGACTTGAGTACATACTCGAAGAGTTGAACTCGATGACTGTGCAGTCCGTTAGTTGGCTTGTGTTTCTAGCAAAACAATTGTCTAGGTAATCAGTAGAGGACTCAAACTACAGACTGTGGGTGGTTGAACTTGATGACTATATGATCCCTAGTTGAGGCTCTTTAACGTTAATTGTAGCTTACTTTTGTGTTCACCACATTCAACGGATACAGGTCTCCCTCGTCACCAATTGGTGTTATTTTCAGATATAGTATTATCCTCATTTTTGGCGTTGTTTCGAGTATGAAGTGTTTTCCATTTATTTATGATTTTGGGTATTGAACCTTATTCTAGTTAGGTGTATCTGAATAATAAAGTGACATTTGCGTTGAAAGTTGTAGCAGCTAGCTGAAGCCTTGTCAATGAGGTTTGACTTTGGCTTGTCAGCTATGGTCAGGGAAGGAGATCCGCAGAAGTTGCTTTTTCTGACGAACCTCTTAAAAGAGTTAGTAAGGGGGGCCAGCGACTCATCAAACTCTGAAAGATCAGCGTCTGTCAAGTCCTCAGAGTTAGAAGGATCTAACTGAGTGATAGAAACAGAAGAGGAGGGAGTAGAAGAAATCAAAAGGGTCAGTTGAAGGGCTATCAAAGATCAAAGCTAATGGAGATATTTTCATTTCTGTGGGGTCTTTTAGAAGATTCTTCTTCAACTGACGGGATTACTCATGATTAAGCCATATCCCATAAAGAGAACTGAGGGAAAGGGAGGACATGTCCTTAGAATCTTGAGACACATGGTATGATTATCCCAAGATTCTAGCAAACATTCAAGGAGCATTGCCAGCGTCTCTGAGTTGAAATATTCTCTTCCAGCTGTTCTCAAATCAATAATAAGACAATTAAAGCATTGATGTACTTTAGAAAACTTTCACATTGTCTTACTAAGTTTATCTTCCTTGATTCTTGTACTTCAGAAGTACCTTCATGTTGAACACAAAGAGTGTCCCACATGGTTTTTGAGGTTTTAAGCTTCATCATAGAGTGATACACCTCGTCATGAAGAAAGATGCCTATTATAGATCTTGCACGAGTATCTAAAGCCATTTTCTTCTTGTCTTTGTCACTCTACTGATGAGGGAGCTTCGAAATCTACCGTTCAGGAATCACGGCAGTCGTAGCAGTAGCATAAACTGTTGGAGATATTGCGATTGGAACATAAGTTCCATTCTCAATGTAGTATGGAATCTCAGGATCCACACCCTCTAAGAAAAGAGACATCTAGTTTTTCCAAAGGCGGAAGTTCTTTGATAAACCGGAGAGGTTTGGCAAGATAGTCATTATCGTGAAAGTTTGTGCTCGTGTTTTTCAAAGTCATTTGAAAAGTAAATAAATTTGCTATGATACTAGTCGGATCTACAAGAGTTTGTAGGTAACAGTTTGTAGAAGGGGGTGATGAATACAAACACAACAACTTTCACTTTTAAAAAACTTAAATTGATAAAGAAAATCAATAAAAAAAATTTACAGATTGTTAGCGGAAGAGATAAGATACATAACTTATCTAAACAGTCAAAGATATACACAAGTTACATATAGCAATAAAGAAAGAATTGCTAAAAGAAATAGGTTAAGAAGGTCTTGTGCTCTTCACTTGTTAGGGTGGAAGTCTTGAGATAGAGAAGACGAAGACTGCTGAGAAGAGAGAACTTCTCAGCTATTTATACTCATTGCATTAAATGCAAGTCAAAGGGTACAAAAGCACGTGGCAAGCTTGAAGAGATGAGTTTGTCCTTTGTTGCAGATATGCAAGTTTTTGGTCATATATGAATAGTCTTCTTTCATAAAGTAGGTAAGCACGCTTGGATATAGTAGAGTGATTTCACACTATACTTTACTTTGAAAGGTATGAGTTTGTCCTTTGTGTGCAGAAGGACAAGACAAAAATTAATCTTGTTCAACAAGATTCATTTGATCGTTGATACTGGAATAACGTTGAGATTTCTTCAATATTAGTTGAATCTTATGTAGATTTCACACTTGTGTAGACGGGCTTGTTGTCACTGAAAATCGCTTCAAATTACGAACTTGCTAGTCTCTATCTTCAGCTTCTATCTTCGATATCGCTGAATGATCTGTGGTCTGAGTTTTATCTTCTTGAAAGATACTGGTCTCTGAAGTAATTACAGTACATATTCAGCGATCACTGGACATACTCGGTGATGATCGTGGAAACTGAATACAGAGATAGTTCACTTCATAAGGTAAAAGGGATTATCATCAAATCACTGAGAGAAATGGTCAACACATTAAGATAAACATAGATGTTGTTCTTTTCCCTCAACATGGAAGGTTTGCATTTTGTTCTTTGGCATGTGACTTTAAAGGAGCTTTTGTCCATCTGAAGAAGGAAAGTCGAAGAGGTGAGGTGGAACCAGTGATAGCGGAAGCGATTGGACTCGATGAAGCATTAAGTTAGGTATATACCAACTAATGGCCACATGTGATTTTAGAAATGAATCGCATAATAGTGATCCAAGCAATTTGAAGTAATACAAGTATGTCTTCATCATTTGGCTCTATTATTCAATGCTAGAAGGATCTTCTGCACTGGTTTAGAAACACTTTGGTTATGTTTATTAAACGATCTACGAACACGGTTGCTCACAAACATTGCATGAGAATCTCGTTTTTACACAGGTTGTATTGGTGGATGAGAGCATATATCCCCAAAGCTCTATAACCTGGTTATCTGATTAATTGAAGGATTGAATAAATGTTCCTTATTTTTCAAAAATAAAATAAAAAAAATAGTATATTCATGTGTTCTAAAATCTAAATAAATAATTATTATTTTTTTGGTCGAAATATATGTTAATAAAATGTGTTTTTGGTTTGATCTTTTCGAATTGAATTGTAATTATTTTATGTTGAAGAACATCTTATACGTAAATAGTCATGTGATACGTTATAAGATCATATGTGACAATGTCGACTTTGCAGGATCATATGTGATTCTGTACATGATCACAATATTGATAAATGATCTTATACATGATCACATGTGATTTTTGTGTATCATATACAGGATCAGATGTGATTCAACAAATTAGAATCAATCGTTTACAAGATCACATTTAATTGTACATATGATCATAATATTGGTATATGATCTTATAATCATCACATATGATTGTATATATTATATATACGTGTTTGTGTGTATCCTATACAGAATCACACTGATCGTTCATACATGATCACATGTAATCATACATAAAACTGCTTTTGATCCTATTAATATCATAGGATTGGTATATTTTGCATTTAAAAATCATCGTTTTTTGTTTATATACATGATCATATTATTACATGTGCTTGTACGTATGATAATGACCTTATTATTTAACCATGTACACAACTATATGTTATTTGTTGCGATCCATCACATCAAAAAACCAAAAAACATGAGAGGCTAGTGTTATATATATATATATATATATATATATATATATATATATATATATATATA
>NC_037539.1:26927762-26929963 GCF_001531365.2 Cynara cardunculus var. scolymus
TTTTTCGTGAGACCCGTAAGACCAATTCTCAACCTTTGGATTAGATCTACAATCGTCAGATCTGAACATTCACAAACGCCATGAGACTTCTCAATAATTACAAAATTGCCACCGTGCAATTTAGACTATTAGATCTTTAACTTATAAAGTTGATTAATGAACATAAATTGATCTTACGGGTCTCACGAAAAACTCTTGGTCTCACGTGAACCCAACCCTATATATATATATATATACATATATATATATATATGTACATATATATATATATATATATATATAGGGTCAGGTTCCAAATGAGAATAAAAGTTATGGTGAACAAGCTAACAATAAATCTCCACCCTTAGATCAATTTTAATCGAAAACACTAATGCGGTACAACGAGATGTAGCAGATTAATTTATGTGATAAGCGCAATTCATAGAATGTGAGTGAGATTAAAAGTAATCAATAGTTCATATAACTTCTTACGCTTCTTACTTTAACTCATATTCTCACATGATATTTCGTTCTTTTATATATATATATGTATATATATATATATATATATATGTATATTAGAAACCTTGAAAACATGGGATAGAACTCCTCCTTTGAACATTTTTACCTGGTTATATTTTTAAACTTATTTTTCTTAAAAATAATTAATATTTTAATAAAACAAATTCCATCAAAGCCTATGTCTTTTCAAACATAGGACAAGTTTTTTTTATGATAAACTAATTAACAATTGTAAAAGCATGTATTATCATTCAATGAATTTTAACCTTCCATAGTATATGAAAGCAAATCATCAACATATTTTCTGTATTATGTTTAATGAAAATTTCTTCTATTTCATACAATACTTGTAATACTGTAATGATTTTCACACATCTCATGACATTAATTATCCTAACATCTTAAGATACGTAGCAAACTTTTAAAAGCATCAACTCGTGTAACAAAATACGAGTTTTAGAATTTTTTTACATTAATTAATTAACTATTACACCTAATATTAATAAAAGTAAATCTTGGTTAATTAATAATTCTTCAAAAATAAGATAACACTAAAATTATTTATGGAATTTTTATTATTTTGTACTACTTACAAATATATTTTTATATTCATTATACATGATTTTTTACCTACTAAATCTATTAGATGATGATAATAATCTATACTATATGACAAGTGATTTTACGTAAGTACAACTTATTAAAACTTTATTTTTAAATTCGTATAACTAACTGCAGATAAACATAATCAAATACAAGATAAACATCTATTTTAAATATAAAAAATCTAAAATATAATTACTATAATCATTGATTTTCTAACAGAATATTTAATTATTATCTTTAATAAGAATTATATTATTAAACAAAAAATAAATTACTTTGTTATTAGACCTAAATTAAATTATAATAAAAATTTGAATTAAAGAAGTTACACCAAAAAAACAAAAACTAATAAATAGTTAATCTAATATTGATATCGATTTTTTTTAATTTTTTATGCTTTCCTTAAACTCATATTTCATTCAAAAATAAAAACATTATCGCTTTCTCAAAACCACATAAAATCGTATTATATCGATAGATACAAATAATAAAAACTAAACATTAAAATGGAGATTTATCTCGTTGCATTGCACGAGTAGCCTTCTAATAATAATAAAATATATAAGTAATTTATATGACGAATGATAACTCAAATTTGTTCAATAAAAAAAACACTCAAATTACTTGATAATTATTAATACCTTGTAATTTTAACTAATGTCAGTTGATATATTATAATTAAAGTAATTAATAACAATTAAAATATGATTAATATTTTTCTAGGAAAAGTTCCTAAATCTTAGTGACATTACTCAACATTTTAATAATCTAGTATGATATTAAATAAAATTAATAAATATATAATATATCTTATAAGTTAATTCAAAATGGCTTACTTAGTTTAGCAAACAATAACGGGGTTGATGTGCAAAAAAAATAGAATCTATACTATCTTATAAAACATTTGGCTAAAACTCTTAAAAACTCTTAAACTCGTTCATCCCTAAACGATTTTATCCCTATCCGATTTTATCCCATATCTGAATTCGTGTAATTAATTGCAGATAAATACAATCAAATACAGGATAAACATCTCATTTTAAATATAAAAAATCTAAAATATAATTAGTATAATCATTAAATTCTAACAGAAT
>NC_037539.1:26930693-26933683 GCF_001531365.2 Cynara cardunculus var. scolymus
TTAAAAAATTAAACAAAAAAATGAAGAATTTGAAATAGTTAATTTGATACTAATATCGATATATTTTTGTCAAATTTTTATGATATTTTCAAACATATATTTTATTCAAAAATAAAAACATCATCGTTTTCTCAAAATCATATAATGCCATATTATAAAATCGACTGAGATAAAGAATAAATTGAAATATTAAAATCACGATATATCTTGCTGCATTACGCGAGTACGCTTCTAGTTATTTATAAATATACTTACAAGTTAATTAACCTTACAAAACATTAGTGATTTATATTTCTTAAGTTTGACTTATTAAATTATATTTAGGGTTGATTACAAATTGATTGGTGTCACAAATCAACCATGAATTGTATCAAGCCAACTGTTTTTCATTAACAACCTAATTAGTAAGCAATTTGTAAATTAAGTTATTTTCGTTTTTTTTCATGTATTGATATCATATTCCTTGTTTATCTTATTTATTTAATTATTATGTTTTTTAATTATCTTATTTATTTTGTTTAAACTTTCTTAATTATCTTATTTACTTTCTGATTATCAGTTTTTTGGAACAACCAATATTTATACAATAAACAACATTATGAACATCAAACAAAAATCATTGTTTCACTTATAAACAAAAATCAGAACATTCGAAGTTCATAAATGAAACAACACTATGAACTTTAAACGAACACCAAATAAAACATGATTATATTCCAAAAATAAAACAATTTGTTTCACAATTGATGTCCATTTAAATCAATTTAATTATTTCATTTTTCATCATTTTATAACCTCTCATTTAGTAGTAATCGTTAATACAACTATTTACTTGGTTAACAAATGATTGTGCCTTATCATCAACATTTATTAACTAATTTGTTTAAGAGCAAAATACATAAAATAACAATCTACTTTTATAAATTTTTTTATTATAGCATTGTACTTTTAGTTTTTCTTGTTACAAGAATGTACTTTCAAACTATTTTTTATTATGACATTATACTTTGAAAAATTTACACATTATAGCATTAGATAACCTTTTGATTTAAATATACCCATTATACTAGGTTTCCATGCCACTTCATTGTCCACGTAGGCTGTCCACATGTACTATAGTGATGTAACTTTCATACATCATGTACTTTCAAAATTATTTTATTATAGCATCTACCAGTTCTTAGTAAACACTGTATTTTTAATTTTAATATTTAGATATTTTACATGTTATTTAATAAATGTATTAAATGAATTAAAAAATTCTAAATTATTCATTAATATATCAATATCAATAAAACTAGTAGAACACAACTTATCTCGCTAATATTTTTTTTAAAATACGTGTTTTTTGAAAAAAAAAAATAAGAATTGTTTCTTTTTTACCAAAAAAGTATTATCTTTTAAAGAATATATTATATTGTTCAAAAACTTTTTACTTGACGTATAATATTAAATTAATTAGATTTTTTTGAAATATTTATTAACATAACAATATTAAAAAATTGTAGATAACAATTTATTTCGTTAATATTTTAAAGAAAATTTTAAAAGATATGTATTTATTTGAACAACATAAAATAGGAAAAGTTATTTTTTTTTACAAACAAAATATATCTCGAAAATAATGTTTCATATTTATTTAATAAATATTTTACTCTGAGAATATTTAATTTGCATGCAACTTAATAAGAAAAAGTAAAAAAAAAATTAAATATTTTTTAGATTATAGCAATGAAAAATTAAAATCACTAATAATAATTTGAAATATGTTTTTATTTTAATTTTTGTTAAGTCATCAAAATAATGTGTCATTCACATCACCTAAGAGAAATTAAAATCATTAATTTTTTAATTGGAAAGATAAATAAAAACTAAGAGAGCATGAAGAGATATATATATATATATATATATATATAAAATATGTTTGTGTGTCTTTAGATTAAAAATCATATGTGATCAAAGGCTCTTAGATGTTAAGACGACTAAGTACCCATACACACCCTTGTGTTAGTAAAATCTGAATCAACTATAAAAAGTTAATTAAAATAAATTTAACAACTTAATCAATTCAGCACATTCAAAGCATCATCATGCATGGCATAGACTAATAACCAACAAATTTCATTCACCAAACCAACCATAATTATTTGGAAAAAAATTCATTTAAAAGCTTTTTGATTACATATAACAAACAATCTTATCCTCATACTCCGTCAAAATCATATCTTCCTGATTATTTTTTTAATAATAAAATTAAAGGTTTAGAGTTTCTATCATAGTATTTGATGTGGTGCTGACGCAGCATATATAAAATCTGATATGCTTTTAAAATATTACACTTTTTAAACTATATAAAGCATTAAATTAAATGCACATTTTTATTATAAATTAAAATTAAAAGTTAAATATGTAGATTTTCATTCATAAAACTCAAATATTTTGGAATAGTAAATTAAAAGTTTTGGTTTGAGAAAAAAATATGTCCTATTATATAATTCTCATTATTAAATAACTAAATGACAATTTTTTATAATTAGGATAGAATCGAAAAATATGCAGTTATTTTATATGTAAAGACAGAAAAGGTACTCTATTTAAGCTTTGATGATGGAAGATATTTTTAGTAATTACAATGAGGAATTAATTTTTTTGAAAACTTTATATATTATGATAGTTAATCATGAAAACTTTTATTTTAAACTATTATTTACATTATTTTTTCCATCTAAAACGATCATTCAGGCATTGTTTGATAAACATAAGATATTAGCTTATTATACTCAAAAAATAATTATAACTTATTATAAACTATATTATTTTTTAAGCATACGTCTGTTAGTTGGAATAACGTTTTTGGAGCTTATTGTCATTTTAGTTAGTTATAACCTTCACTAATATTGATTGTTATTTATTATTAATAAATACTAATTACTAATATTAATAAATAATTATTAGTAATAACTATTAAATTTATAGTAATTAATTTTAAT
>NC_037539.1:26934087-26941876 GCF_001531365.2 Cynara cardunculus var. scolymus
ATATTTTATTTATGTTAATTAATATATTACGTCATTAAAAATTGTTTTAGTTATATTATTAATGTTGTAATTGATAAAAAAAATTTAAGATGCCTATTTTAATAATATTACATGTTTATTTGTGTTAAACATGATTTTCATCAGCTAAGTCAGGTAGTTTATATAAGTTAGTTTGCTAAACATAGTTTTAATATATTGATTAACATATATTTATTTCACAATATGTTTGTTTTTATGTGTATATTATTCATAAAACTTCTTACATGTAATTTTTGTTTTGATTAAAAATGTTTGAATTAATATTTCTAATTCTAGTTTTAAATTAAAAAAATGGTATGAAATCTACTTATAGTTATTATTAATTTTATAGGTTATCTTTTTGGATGATGACAAGGATAGAGTTTTTTTGTTGGAGAAACTAAAATCAACCCTATAAATGCACCGACGATCTTCTTCCCTCTCACTATTACAAACTTCTCATACTTTTGCTTTTTCACTACATTGCTCATCGGAGTTCTTCTCAAATTGCCATGGCCGGCGGTGGAATTCCGACAGCTCCCGGAGGCGATACAGCTTACCCAGGAAACCTTACTCTTTACGTCACCGTTACTTGCATTGTTGCTGCCATGGGTGGCCTCATCTTCGGTTACGATATCGGAATCTCCGGTAACAATGTTTATGATGCACATATTTTCTTAGAAAATGGAGTATTTTGATTTTTGAGTTGCATTTCTGATTGAACTTTTACAGGCGGAGTGACATCGATGGACCCGTTCTTGAAGAAATTCTTCCCGTCGGTGTACCGTAAACAGATGGCAGACACGTCGACAAACCAGTACTGTAAGTTCGACAGTCAGATATTGACGATGTTCACGTCGTCTTTGTACTTGGCGGCGCTTGCGTCATCGCTGGTGGCGTCGATGGTGACACGGAAACTTGGCCGGAAACTGTCTATGCTCATCGGCGGCATCTTGTTCTGCGCCGGAGCTTTGATAAATGGATTGGCTCAGACGGTTTGGATGCTGATCGTGGGTCGGATCCTACTCGGGTTCGGAATCGGGTTTGCTAATCAGGTAATGGATCTTTTCATGATCGTAGTAGGACTTTTAATGATGCGTGAACTTTTCATTACAAAGAAAATTTTATTTATCTTGAATGATACTATCAAAACATTTATTGGTAAATTTACAATGACATAATTGCCCCTGTAAATGTATGTTGCAAGAGCAAATTCAAGAAAAAATGTATGTTGCAAGAGCAAATTCAAGAAAAAATGTATGTTGCAAGAGCAAATTCAAATTATTTCAGTTTTTAATTTCTTATAATTGTAATTAATTACATCTTTTTCATACATAATTTCAGTCGGTGCCATTATACCTTTCCGAAATGGCACCATATAAATATAGAGGGTCGCTCAACATCGGATTTCAATTATCGATCACGCTTGGGATCCTAGTGGCCAACATATTGAACTACTTCTTTAACATGATCAAAGGAGGGTGGGGTTGGAGGTTGAGTCTTGGGGGTGCCATGGTCCCTGCGCTGATCATCACGGTGGGGTCTGTTGTCCTTCCGGAAACTCCTAACTCCATGATCGAGAGAGGTAGAAAAGAAGAGGCAAGAATGAAGCTTAAGAAAATTAGAGGTGTCGACAATATCGAGCAAGAGTTGTATGATTTGGTCATGGCTAGCGAAGCATCCCAAAAAGTCGAACATCCTTGGAGAAACTTGCTGCAAAAGAAATATAGGCCACAACTGACAATGGCTATATTGATTCCATTATTCCAACAACTGAGTGGGATTAACGTGATTATGTTTTATGCCCCTGTTTTGTTCAAAACAATTGGGTTTGGAGGCAAGGCTTCACTTATGTCTGCCGTGATTACAGGTTGTGTAAATGTTATTGCAACCTCTGTTTCAATTTATGGTGTCGATAAATGGGGAAGACGGTTTCTTTTCCTTGAAGGTGGTGCTCAAATGCTCATATGTCAGGTATGATGTTTTATTTATCTTAATGTCATTTTATTTATTGTTACTGATTTTCTCTTTTGGAAAAAAGGTCGCCATTGCAATTTTCATAGGGTTGAAGTTTGGAATTGATGGGAATCCTAGCGACTTGCCGAAATGGTATGCCATTGTAGTAGTGCTTTTCATATGTCTATACGTAGCTGGATTCGCATGGTCGTGGGGTCCGTTAGGCTGGCTTGTACCAAGTGAAATCTTCCCGCTCGAGATCAGATCAGCTGCCCAAAGTATCGTCGTCTCCGTGAACATGATTTTCACATTCATTGTCGCCCAGTTATTCTTAACAATGCTTTGCCACTTGAAGTTTGGGCTCTTCCTCTTCTTTGCTTTTTGGGTGGTTGTGATGACACTATTCATATATGTATTCTTGCCTGAAACAAAAAACATTCCAATTGACGAAATGGTGGTTGTATGGAAGAATCATTGGTTCTGGTCACGATTTATGGTGGATGTCGAGTACCCGAATGGAATTGAAATGAGAAATGGTGGGGATGTAGTTAGGAAAGAAGCCACATGACATAATTAAGAGACTAGATTGCAAATATTATGAAGTGTCTGCCCTTTCTTGTAATGAGTAGAAGAAAAAAAATAATAATTGGTTTGCATACATTTTGTAAGGGTTTTTAGAAGATTTCAGAAAAATCTTTTTAAGGTTGTAGACCATGTCTATTTGGTAGTGAGAATTAATTTGAGGTATTTAAAGCAACTTTTATTGCAGTAAGTATTTATTATCTGTAAAAGGAGGTTGTATAAAAACGTAATATATTTTATTTTAATTTTTTCGTTAGATGTAAATGTGTTTTATTCTATCCCTATTAAATATAAAACAATTTCAAAACATTTATTTTGATACCTTTAATATGATGTCTGATGTGGACTCAACTCCTTGTTAAGTGAAGTTGTTGAGAAATCCAAAAACCTTGAGATAAAAATCGGATATTGATGATTTCTTGGAACCTTAACCTTGAATCTGAACCAATATTTCAACCCTACACAATCAAGCCAGAAACGTGTACTTTGAAGCCCAAACTCCTTAGATCAATCCAGAAAAACCAAGTTGTTTGACAAATCTAAACCTCGAAACAATCCAGTAATTAAAGTCTACAAAATAACAATAAGACTTATGCAAGTTGCAAAAGGAATGTATAAAAAACGAAATTATTATTGATTGATCATTGAAGCTACATGGATGACCCTAAATATAATAAGTGTTGATCATCCCTCTCAGTGATTTGATGATAATCCTTTTTCACTTATACGTTATATTTATATTTCTGTCTTTTCAGTTCCAGCGATCTTCACTGAGAATGTTCAGTGAATTGCTGAAGAACTTGTATTGTAAATTTATCAGAAATAACGATACTTCAAGAAGACAACACTTACACCAAAGAACCTCCAGCAAACGTCGAAGACTGAAACTGAAGATTAGAGACTGGCGAGTACGTGATCTGAAGCGGTATTCAGTGATTACAAGCATATCTATATATGTGTGAAGACTGCTCAAGCTTCAGCRAATGATGAAGAGACCTTCAGGTCATTCCAACATTCAACGATCAAAGGAAGCTTGCTTAGCACGATTGTTGTTGTCTTGTCCTTATGCACACAAAGGACAAACCCATACCCTTATGAAAGTTGGTACGGTACGGAGCCGACTAGTCGACTCCATTGTCCAACAACTTTAGGTAAGGATGTCTACTCATGAATAGTGCTTTTTGTACTATTCACTGTAGCAAAGGACAAACCTTCCTCTTAAGGCTTGACACACACTCTAACCCTACCATATTGCATTAAATGAACATTTAATGCACTAGGTATAAATAGAAGTGTTTCTTCTCCATGCAGAGTGCGCGCAACTCACTCTCTAACCCTAATTCTTACTTCAAGAATTTTCTAGCTTAAGTAAATGATCTTCTTTACAACATTTATTTTCTTGTAATGCTAAGACTTAGTGTGTAACTAAAGATTGTTTAGATATGTTTTTATCACCTTATCTTTTCGCAAACAATCTTGTAAAATCTGTATTGATCTTCTTTATCAATATATATTTTAAATTTGAAAATATTGTGTTTGTATTCATCCCCCCCTTCTACAAACTGTATTACTATTCTTGTAGACCCTCAAGGGACCAACAAGTGGTATCAGAGCATTATTTTCTCTCTCTCTTTCTGTTTAGCTGTTTTCAGTAATAGTTTATCTCCTTTCTTAGATAACTTTACCGCTTACAAATAACTTTACAAATTACAAACACACACACACACACAAAAGACAATGGCTCTCTTGCCAAACCTCTCCGGTTTGTCCGTGACAATTTTAGTCTCTGGAAGAACCGGATGTCCCTCTTTCTTGAAGGTGTGGATCATGAAATTCCATATTATATAGAAAATGGACCATATATTCCATTTGCTATTGCTCTGGCTGTTCCAGCAACAACTACAACTGCCGTGATTCCTGAACGGCAGATTCCAAAGCTCCCACATCAATAGAGCAATGAAGACAAGAAGAAAATAACTATAGAGACGTGTGCTCGGTCTATAATAGCTATGTCTCTTCCTGATGAGATTTATCACTCAGTGATGAAACTCAAAACTTCTAAATCCATGTGGACACACTTTGTGTCCAATATGAAGGAACCACTCAGGTTCAAGAGACCAGAAAGATCAATCTAGTAAGACAGTATGAAAGCTTTCTATATGGAAAGTCTGAGACGTTGTCTGAAGTACATCAAAGATTTAACTGCCTTCTTATTGATCTTAGGGCTGTCGGCAGGGAATATTCTAATTCTGAAACTKTRACYAAGTTTCTAGAATGCCTTCCTGAGTCTTGGGACACCTTTTCCATGTGTCTCAAGATGTCAAATGACATGTCCATTCTTTCTCTTTCTACTTTATACGGGATTTTGCTTAAGCATGAGCAATCTCGTCAACTGAAGAGGAATCTTGTAAAAGAGTCCTGGGAAATGAAAAGCTCTCATTTGGCTTTGATCTCTGAGGCTTCTTCAGTTGAAATTTCTTCTACCCCTTTTGTTTATTCTCTCCCTTTCGTTGTTATCACGGAGATAGATTCTTCTATCTCTGAGGACATTCCAGAAACTGATTTAACAAATTTTGATGAGTCATTGGCACTCTTGACTAAGTCATTTAGGAGGTTCGCCAGTAAGAGCAACTTTCGCAGATCWCCTCAGCTGTCCCTTAGGGAAAAGCCAAAGTCTGAAAGAATAGACAAGGCTTCAACTGTCTGCTACAACTGTTATCGGCCCGGACACTTTGCAGGTGAATGCAGATCAAAGAAGACTGTGACGCCATCTTCTAAAGCTCCTTCCTCCTTCAGGACCAAATATGAGAAATACTCAAAACTGAAGGAGAAGTACAAGAAGATGAAGAACAACCAGCGAAAGGCTAAAGGCCTTATTGCTGAAGAGCATGACTGGGCTGAGTCATCCGATGAATCATCCTCGGATGAAGAGGATAAAGCCTATGTCTGCTTGATGGCCATAGATGCAGATGAATGATCTTCAGAAGCATCTACTTCCTCTAAGCCATCTTCTTCTTCTACTCAGGTATGTTTCCTGAATGAACCCTCTTCTTCTTCTAGTCTCTCTGCACTGGATACGCTGACGGTTGACCTTTACAATGCCCTCAATTGCAAATCGAAAGCAAAAATGCTTAACGTTGATCTTCAAGAGCAATTGAAGATTTTCCATTTTAAGATCAAAGAACTGACCTCAGTCGAGGAAAATCTTAAAGATTAGGTTATTGTAAAACAAGCCATCACTGTTGAATGTGAGAAGGCTATCGTTGAACGTGAGCGAGCAATCGCTGAACTCAAGGCCGAGAAAGCTACCATTGAAGGGTGGAGCAAGGCTTTTGAGATCATTAACGCTCAGATCCCTGCCAAGATAACGACTGGTCTAGGATTCTCCTATGATCAGGAAGAATGTGTTAAAGACAGGTCCATGCTCAAGTTTGGTACCTTTGTCTCTTCTATTCCCAACAGTTCTTCTTCTCAGTCCTCCTCTTTTACTGAGAGTCATCTTGAAGGAACTCCTTTGAGTTCTGGATGCAAAGACAAAGGTAAATCCATTGTCACGACATCCCTTCCTAAGAAGTCTAACAAGTCTAATAGATCTAGGTCTATTCCTTCAGCTTGTAAAGCTTCTTCTTCTTCAGCGACTAGGAAATCTGAATCCCATCAAAAATCCAAGTCACAGCTCAAGGTGAACTTTTCACCTAAGGAATCCAATTCCTCAAAGGTTCCTCCTAGAACCAATGAGAAGGGAATCCTTGGAGCTGGCCCCGCTTCTAGTCTGATACTTTATGGCCCTAAAGCTACTATCAGCTTTAGGAAGTGTAAACACTATGGTGAGGAAACACATATTGCCAACAAGTGTCCTTCTGCCGCCAAAGCTGGTTCGCCAGCTAAGGGCAAGAAAGTAGCCAAGGCTGAGAAATCAACCGAGGTGAAATCATCCACAAAGGCTGCACTAGCAACCAAGGTGAAGAAAACCGTTGAAGCCTCTTCTTCAGGCTCAGCGAAGGCAACTCCTGCTGAAAAATCTTCAGCATCAGACGTTGTAGTTCCTACCACTGAAGCCTCTTTATTAGGCTCAGTGAAGACTTCCACTAAAACTATCTTAATAGTATCAGAGGTTGTTCCTCTTTCCACTCAAACTTCTTCAGGTTCGGTGATGCCATCTACTGATGTTAGTTCTTTAGCATCAGATGATGAAGCCTCTAACAAAGCTGGACCCCAATAGTTGGGTACCAATAGCATTATTATTTTGTTTCCTTGTACAAGATGTCAAAGGCATATGATATCTTGATAGCGGATGTTCAAGACATATGACTGGAGATAAATCCCTTCTAACTCATTTCAAGGAAGAAAGAGGACCTTCCGTAACCTTCGATGGAAATGGAAAAGGATATACCAAAGGTTTTGGTATATTAACCAATGGTGCAACAACTTTCAAACGCGTTGCATATGTTGAAGGACTGAAGCACAATCTTCTTAGCATCAGTCAACTGTGTGATAAAGATTATACAGTTAAATTCTCAAAGAATTCATGTCATGTTCTTGACAAAGATGATAAGGTTACTCTAACCGGTTCTCGCCTAGAGAATGTATACATCATCAATATGAATTCTTCTCTTACCGAGAATAGCTACTTCTTTTCCAAAGCCTTATTAGATATTAACTGGTTATGACACAAATGACTATCTCATCTCAACTTCAAGACACTCAGTGAGCTGTCAAGAAATGATCTTGTCACTGGTCTTCCTCAAAACTCTTTTGCAAAGGAATCTCTTTGCTCAGCATGTGAAAAAGGAAAACACACAAGAGCTAGCTTCAAATCGAAGCAAATCTCTTCAGTGATTGCACCTCTTCAGCTATTGCATACGGATCTCTTTGATCCAGTCAACGTGCAATCCCTAGCTGGAAGGAAGTTCACACTCGTCATTGTTGATGAGTATGCCAGGTATACTTGGGTATTCTTTCTCAGATCCAAGGATGAAGCACCTGAAGAAATCATTTCGTTCATAAAAAAGATAGAAGTACTAAACCATGTTAAAGTACGATCTATCAGATGTGACCATGGCACTGAATTCAAAAACAATACTATGGATAACTTCTTTGAGGACAAGGAAATCTCTTACAACTTCTCTTTAGTGAGAACTCCTCAACAGAATGGGGTCGCTGAAAGATGAAATCGAACAATCATTGAGGCTGCTCGATCAATGCTTAGCGAATCCCATCTCCCTACTCAATT
>NC_037539.1:26944306-26950260 GCF_001531365.2 Cynara cardunculus var. scolymus
TCACTCAGTAAGTGAAATGATTCAGTGCTCTATCTCTAACACTGAACTTTTGAGTAAATATATCTTTTTATCTCTCAGGTATAATTATTCTTCTCTTTCTTTTCTAAACTTAAAATCTTCACTGAAGCTTTCTCATCTTCAGTGATAAATGTTTTAAAAGGTAGTCTCAGTGATTCTCTTGTCACTAACCACATCTCTAAGTATATCTTTATACTTCTCTTAAAATTCAAAATGATCACTGAATCTCTTCTTATCAGTGATTAAAACGGTTTTTTAAATGCCAGTTTCAGTGAATCTCTTATCATTGAATCTGATTTCTTAAAACCCTCACGGAATCTTTCTTTTCAGTGATAAAATGTTTTAAACGGTCTTATCAGTGTTTCTTTAGACACTATATGACTCTTCGTTTTCTTAAAAACTATTTGTTTTTAAAATAAAATAGTTAATGAACCTTCTTTATGATGACATTCTCTATTTACTATGCGCGACACTTTGAGACGCGCAAAAGGTTCTGTCATTACACTACCTAATGCCATCCAATCATGGATGAGAACGTGGTATCTTTTTCATCATGACCACTTTCCCGAACCGTCATCTTTTTTTCTCTCTCATATTATTTCTCTCTCCTCCTACCTATAAATATGAGACTTCTTCTCCACTTTTCTCTTTACGCTTACAAAATTCTTAGACGAAACTCTGCAAGAATTCTCCCAAAGCAAGAACACTCAAAAACTTCTAAGCTCTTTCGACCTTTTAAGAAATATGTTTTAAGAAATATGTTTAATCTATTTTAAGAACTTTGTTCTCTTAATACATTAAATAACAAATATTATTTAATCAACTCCTACTTGGTTATAATCTTGCTTCTTCATACACATTCCACTTGATAAACCCTAATCTCTTAAGGTTTTTCAAAAGAAGTTTTTACTTGTTCAAAAACTTTTTCTATACTCTTAACCAAAAACTCTTAGTTTATTTCTAACAACCTGTTTGCTCTACTTCTTATTGATACAAACAGATGGCACCCAAGAACGTCAACTTCTCCATTAACGAGATCTCCATCAAGGCCAATAACCACATTGCCTTGTTGGAGATACCATCCTCTAAGGCGTATTATCAAAAAGCGGCTGACTTCCTCAAACAGTCGTCCCTGGGCTACGCACTAAATCATGAGCCCATCATGGTGAAAGAACTCCTTCAGCAGTTCAGGCTTACTACTGAAGTTGTCGAAGTCGAAGTTAAACCTGGACGCCAGGCAGAGCAGATCAACTTCACTTTCAATCGCATGGAAGTGAACTTTGGTGTATCCACACTTCGGTCGGCTCTCCGTCTTCCCAAGGGCCCCTTCGACAGCGAACCATCCACCACTGAGATCATCGAGCTTCTCGACGCCATTGGCTACCAGTGGCCAATGAAGAAGGACTCCAACGCCCCTCTAAAGTCCTTAACGAAGATTGAGAAAAATAGGATGTCAGCCATCTGGCAATACCTGTTTTCTCATTTCATCCAGTGCATGGGTGGAAAAACTGGAGGTCAGGACCAGGCCTCTAGGATCGCCTTAACCATAGGCGTATTTGCGATTCAGCATGGCAATATAAATTATGTTGCGGGCATTTTCAATGACCTTGTGCTCAAGCTGAACAAGCACCAGCGAGAAAAGGTGGTGCCTTACACCAGGTTTTTTTCAATGGTGTTTACCAAGATCTTTAAAGATCTTTACCCCAAAGAAGGAAACCTTTCAGTTTTCAAGCTTGGATCCAGGATTCTGGATCATTAGCTGAGGGACAGTGATGTGGCACTAACTTCTATTATGTCCATCACTACCTCTTCTCCTCTGGTGGCCACGATAAGGGTAAACCCCCCCCCCCCCCGCGTCCAGCCAAGACACCAAAACCCCTTCAAAGCGACCCTCTCAACCAACTCTTGATTCTCCTCAAAGAGCCAAAAAGTCCAATAAGGGGACAACAACGTCTCTAGCTGGAGCCTCTCAAAAGGCTTCAGTTATTGAACTAGCCTTATCCCCGAGGCATCTTCTGCTCACCCTCCCAGCTCTTCAGTGATCTCTCCCATTACTGTCGTATCAGTGGTACCTACCCCAACCGCCTCAGTGACCCAAATCACTAAAGGTGTGAATATCAGCACCGCCACCGCTGAACACCCATGTCTCTTCTTAACCATTTTCTCTTCTCCTCCTTTTTTGGTTTTTACACATATCGATGATGTATCAGCGACCGTCCTTCCTGATACTGAGAYGCGCACCACTGGACCTGAGGTTGCTCCTCTCGATGCTCCTTAGCATACAAATGTCCATCCCCTCGAGGACATCTTTGCTCATGCCAGCAATAATCCTTTTGATGTCACTAATGGCCCCTCAGGTATTCCATCTTCCTACCCTTTCTTTTCTTCTAACCTTGAGCCTTCAGCTCACACTTCTTCTTTTGCAGGTCCTTCTTCGTTGCATCAGTCTTATTCTCAGGGAGAGGAAGAGGAAGAAAGAGAGAAAGATGATGGATGAGATGAAGAGATCGATGATGACTATGATATGGCGTCAGACATCAAACTTCTCCTTCCAGCTGTTGGTACCGTCCTCTGCAGGATCAACGAAGTCCACCAAGAGATGTCCCGCCAGGGTGATCTTGATACGAACTTCCTTGCCATCCAGGCGGACGTTCAAGAAGTTCAGAGTCATCTCCAGACTCTCCAAGAAGCTGTTCAAGCCAACACCGATGCCATTGCTGTTCTTCAAAGCAGAGCTGACGATTCTCAGGCTATCGTTGATCAGCAAACTGGTCTTCTTCAACAGATCCTGGATGTTATCCGTCAACTAGCTCTAGTGATCCCACCTTCTTTCTCTGCCAGTGATCGCGCCCAGCTCCATGAGACGCGTGAGGCAACGACAACTCTAGCCAGTGCTTTGCAAAGGCTAGAGGAGATAATGGTTCTCCAGCGTCAGTGCTTGGACGAACTCTCTGGCTAATTCTCTCAAGTCTTAGCCAGTGAGGGGGAGATGAGATCCAACGCTGGTGAATCATCCGATGCTACTCCTACTGCTTCTCAGGCCGTTGGTCCAGTATCAGCTTAAGTTGCAGTTGAAGCTGAGGCTCCTAGAGCTGAAGCGGTTGCTGCTCCTGTAATCCCGACCACCAAAGCTGCTGCTCCAGCTGAGGATGTCGATGCCATCCCTAGGGATGATGCCCCTTTCATCACTGCTGCTGGTGATGATGATGATGATGATGAAGATGAAAATGATGATGATGAACCTACCATTCCAGAACCTGAAAGTGATCTAGATGGCGACGACGACGATGATGATGAAGATGACTTTACCATCAAGTACCAGAAGCCATCAGCCATCAGCAAGGGAGTTGCTCTCAGAGATTCTACATCCCAGGGGGAGCAAAGGCAAGGTGAATCTACTCCATCAGGGAACCAGGACCCCAAGTCGAAAGGCAAGGCGGTCGCTGAAGATGGAAACTTGAAGGTATTGTGCAATATCCCTTAACAACCTTTATTTGAAGACTCTACCTCTCAGTTAGTGATTACTTCAAACTATCAACTTCATATTCCATCAACAACCTGCGGTCGACTGGAGCGGGTACCTGATCAACCCGTCTCTTGTGCTCCTATCGACCAGTAGATGTCTCAGCTAAAGGAGTCACTCGACCAAACTAGAGTAAAAATCCCTCTTCGTACCTCTAGTGGTGGTGAGTTCGACTTCTTGTCTGAAGTTGAAAGACTAGAGGCATTAAGGGTTGAAGAGGAGCTAGAGCTTCAAAAGAAGTAGACTGAAGACAGCTTGAAGCTGGCCAAGTCACTAGCTGAAAAGGTCCTTCCCAAGAAGAAGTCCAAGAAAAAGGTGAATGATGTCCAAGCCCAGGCTAAACTTCTTTGTTGATCCCAGATCTCTCAATAACACTAATAATCTAGTTATAAATAACCAAATTATAGTGATTTAATGAAGAAAGTTATGAAGTCTCAAGAATAAAATAAGAATATTTAAGAACAACTTTGAGCATCAAAGGTTTTACTTTATAGATTCAGAAACGTAAAACAAAGAGTAAAAGCCTTATTTTTACAATAGGTCTGAGTACCTATTTATACTAATAAGCTAACAATAAGATAACTATCTAATGCTACTTTCTAGCAAATCGTCTATCTAATAGATAGGGTTTATCTTTCTCATGGATAAACATTAACATTAAGATAAACTCGAATTCCAGCTGTTGATTTGTCATCTCCAACTGTCATTCATGGTATGATGATTTTATCCTTATCTTCAAATCTTCATTGCATGCTTGGATGCAGTGCTGGAAAATCTTCTAAGTGTTGATGACCAGAGGATCGATGAGAATGCTTCTTTCCATCGCATCCTTGAACTTGTCCATTGATCCTCTGGTTGAACTTGTCCATCGGTCCAATGGTTGAACTATCCATCGATCCTCTGGTTGAATTCCAGACTTAGTCGATTCTGTCTTGATGTCTTCATCGGTCTTCTGGTTCTTCATCACTTGTTGTTTTTCATTACTTTTTACATCATGAGTTATAGGGTTTAACAATTTCCTCCTAAGTAATGAAATAACAAACATAGTCTAATCTAGACAAATATGTGAAGAACAGACACTAATCTAGTAGAAAAACATCAAACTCCAAATTTTCATTGGATGATGAAATTTCTTTACAATACTGGAAACAAAATACATCAAGGCAAGATAAGCAAAAGATTTGACTCATCACTAACTACCTGAGTATATCTCTTTGAAGCGCAAGAGTAGTCTTCGATAAGCAATGACTGTTGATATCTCGTGTATGAGATGACTCCCCTCTTCCCTTGGCACATGGTTTCTGCCCAGTCTTTCTCTAATGTTTTTCTGAAACCATTCAAGTGTATCAGTTGAATACTTGAAGACTTCAGTCATTCTGAAGAACTTTTTAACCCCACACTCGTTCTTGTAAACAAGTCCGAGTTCAGGTTGAGTAAGAACTGAAGCAGATCGTATCTCCTGCAGGCCCTGGAAATCTTCATTTAGAGGAGCGCAGGATAGTCTCTCGATGCCTAGCCTAAAAGTAATTTCATAATCTGTTTTGCCTCTGAGCTTTACTAGGGACTCCATTGTTTTTACTATCGCTCGGTTTGCCATTCCAAACCTTATGCCATGATCCTGCCTTTGAGCTGTGTAGGCGTATAATTCAATCAAGTCGTACGGGTTGAGATTAATAAGGTCGTTTTCATTGAACACGCTAACGATCCCATGGGCTCTCTCCATGCTGAACTCGATGTATCGAATAGCTCTGTTGGCAAAAGACTTTATTTTCAAGTCAACGACTCTCCTTATTCCCTCATTCAAAAAGACAGCTCGAGGTTCTTGAGTGGTTTGTCTAACAAATTGATGGTGTAGGAGGTTCATTGACTCAGGCGATAGGATTGGAGGATTGGTTGACAAACTTTCATCACAATCTTGATACATGTACTGATGGATATTTTCCATCAAGATTGGTTCCCTGGGCAGCAATTGAGGATGTCTCCTCATCGACTCCATATTCTGTATTATCTCATCTATCAGGCCTTGTGGAGGTTGCCTTGAGGAAGAAGGGGTATCCGTATGCACCATGGGTTCATGGGTTAAGGGTTGTGTCTCGGCTTGGGGTTGTGTATGTGTAGAGGGTGAGTTTTCTTTGGATGGTTCAGTTTCATGTGGTTGAGAGGTTTCTGGTGCATGGGTTTCTATAGGTGATTATGATCGTTGAGGTGATGGTTGGTTTGTTGTGGGTTCTGGTTGTGTGGAAAGGGTGAAGGGTCGAGGTGTTGGAGAAGGGGTTAAGGGTAGGTTTGTTGTGGGTGAGAGAGTGAAGGTTTGGTTAGTTTCTGTAGGTGGTGTGGTTGGTTCTTCATCGGTTGATGAACTCAACACGATGGGGTCTGGTATTGTGGCTGAGGGAACTTGGATATTCTGTTC
>NC_037539.1:26951256-26952932 GCF_001531365.2 Cynara cardunculus var. scolymus
TTTGGGTATCTATTTGGTTTAGGTGGCGTTGGAGGATGGCAAGGGATTGGTAGAGGTCTGGGGTATCGGGTGAGGGTTGGTTTTCCACAATCCCTTGTACGAGGAGTTTAAGGTCATCCAAGGACCGCGTCACTGTATCAACATAGGTTTGGACCTTAGCCTTTATGAGCAGATCAGCTAAAGGGGTAACCCCTGCTGCAACAGATGCTGCAGGTTGGGCCTCTGTTCCTGAGGCGTCCTCTTGGCCTTGTGCGAAGGTAGGCCTCGAAGGACTTCCATCATGTCCTTAATAGCCTTCGAGAGAAGAACTATCTCGTGATGCTGGAACATCCTCTTACTCTTCCTCAACTTCAGAGGCTGAGTAAGTGAATCGAATGTGTGTCCCTTTTGGTAGATCAAATACCGAGGGGAGTGGTGCACGAATTGAAGATCGCTTTGAATGATCTATGGGTTCAATGTCAGAAGCAACAAATGCTTCTGTGTGTGTGAGGGGTTGTGGCGAGCCCTGAGGCGAAGGGGCTCTTGTCTCTTCATCACCTCTCTGTTGAGAGAGGGATGATGGTATATGTGGTTCCTCGGCTTGTTCATCTCCAGAGGCCCGAAGAATAGCCTCTGGATGGCTAGCTGGGGTTAGGGTGGGACTAGGTCGTCCTGTTTCAATACCCCTTTGGCTTTGATCGCTAGGGGTAGTAGATGTGGTTGCCCTTTTGGAAGTAAGGTGAGGAATATTTTGGTGAAGGCCGGGGGAAGCACGAGCATCATTATCATCATCATCATCTTCATCATCCGATGAAGATGATGCAGGTGCTCCCTTGCTTGGAGGGGGGACGGTTCTAAGTGCTCCGGGGTAGCTGCCCTCGGTTCTTGGGATAACATGGAGCGTTTATAGGATTGACGTATCTCACTTGTCGATGGTATGACAGTGAGCATAGCCCTGGATAGCGGTCGGTTGATGGTGTAGCCTTCCTTCGAAAGTGTTGGGCGATGTCCTTGCATCTTGTAGTTTGGGGTGAAAGGCTCCACATCAGGTAGTCTGTGTTGCACCATCGCGTCCCCAATGAAGAGAGCAAGGAAGCGGGGAAAGAGGACTGCAGATAGTGGCTTTCCTGCGGCTTGAAGTTTGCACTTTTTGATCACGGCCGCGTGAATCTCGTTGTAGATGTGGAAGGCATAGTCGAGATTGAGGTTGAAGAAAAGCCCATACATAATTGTCATTATGTTTAGATTTCCTTGGTCGAGGGAACCGAGCTTGCAGGTGAGGGATCGGTTGAGGATGGAAAAGAACAAATTCCACATTGGCAGGAGGAATTATCTTTTGAAGTCTGATACATTTCGCAGTTCCCGTTTGTACCCTAGTATCTTTACGAACCTAAGGATGTTGTCGGAGGAAGGTGGTTCGTCATATTTCTCGATCCCTAGTTCCCGTCTTGTGGGAATGCACATAACCTTAGAAACTTTTGCTCGCGATATTTTTAGCAAGCAAATCATGTCATTTGGGGCGTCTATGTCCCCCATTATTCCATGACTGGGAGGATCAAACTCGCAGTTCTGCCACTATTGTTGAACGTACTTTATAGGTACGTTTGGGTTCACTAGAGTTAAGGCAGGGAGAAGGATACACTTCTTAAAGAACTCAATCATTATCGCAAACCTGTCATCAAAGAGGGTGTTGCGCA
>NC_037539.1:26954317-26955406 GCF_001531365.2 Cynara cardunculus var. scolymus
TTTTGAAAAACTCAAGGACATTGAATCCAGAGGCTTTGGGCTATAGAACCAGAGGCTCTGGTTGAGAAGGCAATGAGTGTCATGAAAAAGAATCGTCTTTGAGACCAGAGGGGCTCTGGTGACAAAGACTTTGAATCCAGAGGCTCTGGGTTTAGAACCAGAGGCTCTGGTTGGAAAAACTATGAAAAGGAGTATGAAAGGAAATGGGTAAGACTATGTGAAGTGGGATAAGGGAAACTCTTTGTGACCAATGGGACGTTGATTACAAAGAGTTTGAAGCCAGAGGCTCTGGTCTTTAGAACCAGAGGCTCTGGTTTGAAGAAAAGAAGATATTGCAAGTAGTGGGGGAAAACCAGAGGAGAAAGAAATAATGAGTAGAGGATGCAAGAATCCAAGGATTGAGACTTTGATATCTCAAAATGTTGGAGTCCAGAGGCGCTGGTCTATAGAACCAGAGGCTCTGGGTTGAAGAAAAAGGACTTGGTTAAAAAAAATACCAAGTATGTGCTTTGAACCAGAGGGGCTCTGGTTACAAAGATAAAATTTTGCCAATTTATCGAAGTCATTCTAAATGGCCAGAGGCTCTGGTCTTTATGACCAGAGGCTCTGGTTTAGGATACTTAGAAASTTTATGGCTAATTTATTGTATCACTTATTGGCATAACCATGAGATATTGAAGATCGCTGGTTGAAAGATAATTATTGCCTCTAAGTGGTGAGATTCAGAATACCCATCTTGCTGACTAGGAATAAAAATCGTTTTTCATCAAGAGCTTTTGTAAAAATGTCAGCAAGTTGAATCTCAGTTGGAACAAAGTACATTTCTATGTTACCTTTTTCAACATTGTCTTCCAGAAAATGGTACCTTACATCAATGTGCTTGGTCTTGGAATGCTGTACTGGGTTTGCAGAGATTGTTATGGCACTCTTGGAGTCACAGAGGATTGGGACTTTGCCACAATGAAAACCATAATCTTTAAGTTGAGTCTTCATCCAGAGAACTTGTGAACAACAGCTAGCAGCAGCAACATATTATGCTTCTGCTATAGATGTTGAGACACAATTTTGTTTTCTGGAGGTCCAACTTAC
>NC_037539.1:26957057-26957988 GCF_001531365.2 Cynara cardunculus var. scolymus
ATATTGGTCCACAGAGGTCTATGTGAAGCATATCCAATGGTTTGGTGCAGGAGGTCTCTGACTTGGTTTTATGTGWGGCCCTTTTTAGTTTCCCCAACTCACATGCTGAGCACAGATGGTCTTTTTTGAATTTGAGAGCAGGAATTCCTTTGACCAGATTCTGTGTGGCTAGTTTTCTTAGCGCATCAAAGTTRAGGTGTGAGAATTTTTGATGCCATAGCCAATCTTCATCGCTCTTATGAGACACAAGACAGAGGGTGTCCTGTCCCATAAAGGACTCAAAATCGAGAAGATAGATGTTTCTTTCTCTCTTTGCTGTGATGATTGGGTTACCTGACTTTGTTTCTATTATGCAGAGACCTTTGCGAAATTTTACTTCAAGACCTCTGYCGCAGAACTGACTTATGCTTAATAGATTGTGTTTTAATCCTTCGACATAAGCCACTTTGCTGATTGAGACATTGCCTTTGATGAGAGTGCCGTATCCCTTGATTGTACCCTTGCTGTTGTCTCCAAAAGTCACAGAGCCTCCAGATTTTTCGATGAAGGAGGATAGTTGACTTTTATCACCAGTCATGTGCCTGGAGCAACCTGAATCCATGTACCATAGTTGCACATGCTGGTCCTTCAAGATAAATTAAGGGAATTTAGGTACCCATTTCATAATGGGTCCTCATTTGTTAGTATGGGGTGTGGTACTCTTTTTGTCACCCTTAGCCTTTGCAGGCTTGGGTTTATTTGGATTTCCCTTGCCCTTGGATTTGGGCTTTTTCATGTTTTCATTGGGTCCAACTTTATATCGATAAACGTGTTTTGTGAAGGKACARTGATGTGTCAACATGTGATTCCBCAGGTTTTGTAAAAGAGTTAGACATTGACAAAAATGATGCTTTGGTTGCGTTTGTCTAACATTCTTTTTATTCAATGAAAA
>NC_037539.1:26959561-26961239 GCF_001531365.2 Cynara cardunculus var. scolymus
ATATATATATTATTAGGTTTAAAAAATTAATAATAAATGATTAAGAAGCCCAAGTTTTATAAAATAAAAAGACCCAAGATTTACAAAATAAAGGGGCCCAATCCATATCTCTATCCATGGCATCAATCTTAATCCAG
Organism: Cynara cardunculus var. scolymus; assembly: GCF_001531365.2. Lineage (NCBI taxonomy): Eukaryota > Viridiplantae > Streptophyta > Magnoliopsida > Asterales > Asteraceae > Cynara > Cynara cardunculus. The sequence goes on from NC_037539.1 coordinate 26,959,699, forward strand.
AATTCCAGATCCAGATCAATCGGCGACTAGTCTAGAGCAATAACCGAGAGCGAGAAATCTAAGAACGAATGATTGAGAGGAGCGATAATCGAGAACGAGAGTCGAGAGCGAGACTAGAGCCGACGGTTCATCTCCGAGCGATTCGATTCCAACAATCCAACGGTAACTCGGCAATGGCAAGCGGCTCAACGGGCGATTTCAGAATGAAGTTTCCTATGCGTCGCTGATTTAAAGTTAAATTCCACATCTATGTTTAATGTGTTACTAATAATTGTTAATTTGTTATGATTTTGGGTTCACTGTTTCTCAATTCTCACTGTTCTGTTCTGAATTCAAGTTCAAGATTTATTTCAATTGTTCAAGTTCATCATCAGTCAAGTGGTGGGTTTAGGGCAACAACAAAAAGGTACCTATTTTCAATTTATGTGTATAATTTCTATTTATGTTGTTCAAGGTCATCAATCATCATTATTTCTATTTGTTGTTCAATTTCTTGTATAAAATCTTATCCAACCACAATCCATCGCACATTTTGTATTCCAGCTTTTTGGGTTTAGGGTCATGTTAATATGTTAGTGTACTGATTTGATGTTAAAATGTTGTTGAATTTTGGTGTTTGATTGAACCGTTTGTAGTGTACTGTTTGGTTCTAGAGTAATTTTGGTTCACTGCCAAACTCTTTTGAACATAGGTTTAGTCCATTTGAATTTTGTGTCTTGTGGCTGTTTAAAACTTGGATCCCACATTCCCACTAAGTGCTTTAAAATCCTTAGAGGTCACACCCACGGGCCTTAGAATCTTCCCTTACCATATGCGGAGTTTGTTTTGTGTGAACCCTGTTTTTTGCCGAGATCTTTTCGGTATTGGGGAAAAAATCCACCTAATGAGTGCGGAAACTGACTAATTAGAATTTGGATCAAAGGTGTTGATTACCACTATTAAATAATCTCTTTAGAGTAGTCATTGTGCTATAGTTAAACCATAATGTAAATTAACTCATGAAATATGATATGAGGAAAACACTTGGTTATATTTTGTCTATATTTTCCGCAAACACCCTTATATGATTGACTTATTTGCTTACTAATTGCGTTTCAACCATTTTGAATGGTAGACTACAATTTATTGAAAAAAGAAGTTGACTTCTTCATTCTTCAGTATTTCATAATCCAAACTCAGATTCAACCACTCAGCCACTCAGGTGCCTTTGTTCATCTTTATATTGACTTTGTTGAATTGTTGTTTGTGTTAAATATTGATCATGTTGTCTAAAAAGTATAAGTATTTATCTGGAAGTGAGAAAAGGAAAAAAAGGAAGTTAGTTGAACCAGACCCGTTTTTGACATTTTTTGGGCCCTGGGCGATTTGTGAATTTTGGGCCCTCTACATGTACAAAAAAATCTTAAATAAATGTTTTTAATCATTAAAAAAAACAAACTTTCATACAATAATACTAATAATTTATACAAAACAACTTCTTCAAGTATTTCGGATACAAAATCATCAATAATAGCATCTAATTCATACAAAACAACTTCTTC
>NC_037539.1:26961254-26972292 GCF_001531365.2 Cynara cardunculus var. scolymus
AATAATAGCATCTAATTCATACAAAACAACTTCTTCGAGCATTTTTGGATGCAAAATCATCAATAATAACATCTAAATCAATATTATCAAGCATGTCTTTTTCAATGCACAATATTGCCAATCCATTCAACCTTTCTTGTGACATTGATAACCTCAAGTACGTCTTCAATAACTTCAATTTTGAAAAACTCCTTTCTGCAGATGCTACAGTCACATGTACTGTCAACATAATTCGATAAGCAACCGATACATTAGGGTAACAATCTACAACTTTGACAAACTCAAGAATTTCGACTGCGTCATTGATTTGTTTGGCAAAGTCACCTGCAACACATTTAACTCAGAATAAAGATCATTTACATCCACATCCGCCACAATATTATGATAAATAGTATCACTAAAATGAACACAAGATCTCATCAATTCATTTTCATCCAATGACTTTAGTTTATCAGAATCGAATAGGAATCCAAAAATACTTTCAAATTTCATTAATTGTTCAAATCTAATATCAATGAAGAAATTGCCATGTCCACAATGGTTAGAAAATAATTAACTCTAAAAGCTTCCTCTTCCGATGCTTGCATTTCTTCTTCACTGTTATTTTCATCAAATTGTTTTTTTCCTAATAATACGACGCTTAATTAAAAATGTAGGATCTATATTCATTTCACATGCTATTGTTTTAGCAGTATCCATACTTGATGCAAACTCTTCATTCCTATACTTTTCAAAATACTTCACTACACCTTCAAATTGTTCCATGGTAGCATTAATGCACATAGATTTTAATTGCAACCTTTTACTAACCATGTTTATTGCAAATAAAACATCATACCAAACAATCATACAAAGTAAAAACTCAAAATTTTCAATTACATTTACCAAACTTTCCGCTTCACTTTTCGTCTTGACATCGTCACATGATTTGCATAATTCAAGCAAAGTCGATCTTATTTGAGGAGCTTGAAATCTAATTGGCTTAACACTTTTTATTCTACTTTCCCAACCTGTGTTGCACAAAGATTTTATAGTTAAGTTTGACACATTATCAAGTAACACCTTACACCTTTTTGTAGAACTAGCAAATAATGTGTATATGCGTTGAACAATTCCAAAAAATGAAACAGCTTTAACACAAGAATGAGCCATATCACTAAGAGTAAGATTAAGGCTATGACAAGCACATGGCATATATAACGCTTTTGGATTAACTTCAAGTAATCGATTTTGTACCCCTTGGTGTTTTCCTTTCGAGTTAGAACCAATATCATAACCTTGACCCCTCACATCATCAACACTAAGATTGAGATTTAAGTACATCTAATAATTCATTGAATAACCCTAAACCAGATGTATCATCAACCTCTAAAAACTCTATAAAATACTCCTCTACTTTAATTTTATCACCGGACATATTCAGGCATCGTATGATTAAACTCATTTGCTCTTGATGGCTCACATCCGGTGTACAATCAAGAATTACAGAAAAATATTTAGCATCTCTAATAATTTTCATGATAGAACTTTTAACATTATGAGCCAATAGAGAAATTAACTCATTTTGAATCTAGGGCCAAGATAATGATAATGAACTTCATGATTTTGAATGCGTCTAATATGATCTTGAATTATCACATCAAATTCTCCAATCATTTCAATTAACCCCAAAAAAWWACCATTGCTACGTTGATACAACTTCTCATTTGATCCTCTAAAAGRCAAAAAATACTTAGCAAGACACTTCACAACATCAATTATTCTTACTAAAACTTGCCTCCAACGTTCTTTCTCTTTTAAAATCACTTGTTGCAAGTCTTTATCGATTGTTTGGTTTGTGTTCAATATTACTCTTAGTTCATTCCAAGATAACATGTTATTCATATGTTCAATACTATTTTCATGTTTTTTAAGTCTCTCACCAAGATGCTTCCAATCTCTAAATCCTTCATTAGCTATTGCATTTCTATAATTCTTAGACTTGAACAACTTACAACAAAAACAATACACTTTATCCTCATATTTTGAATAAAGTAACCATTTTCGATCACTAGTTTCACCGTTRCTTAACTTTCTATCATAATAAGCATATGAAAAATGTCTTGACATGTTATCTAAAAGAAAAACACGATACCCAATTCTCTAATAGGTCCTTTTTCAACTAGGATGTCTCTTGATTTAGTATCAAGATTATCCCAATTTCTTGGATCACAAATATCGAAAAACAGAATTGATTGTTCATCAACGGATAAATTTTCAGTATAATTGGGGACCTCATGTTCACTCACACCATCAATCTTTTCATTATCTTCACTGATATTTGGATGTTCAACATCTTGTTCATTTGAGGCATCTAACTCTTGATTAGAAGAACCTACGGTTTTTACAAACTTATCCATGGCTCCTTTTTGTGATTGTTTCAATTGTTCAACAACTATGGATACACTCATGCACATATATAACTCTTGTACATACATACATATCCACACATACATACATACCTATGCATGTACTTCATTATGCATGTAGTTTCACGTACTAGCATGATCAATATAACAATTTATCATGCTGTCACATAATCATTTATCAAATAATCACATATTAATTACCTCGGGTGATAACTAGAATCCGGTTATCACAATCAACCATCTCAACAGTGAACCAAAACTACTGTAAGAGCTCCTTAACCATGATAGGTTCATGGTTGAGGGCAAAACCGAACGATGACTGTTTGAGGAAGTCAGCCACCTCTTGGTAATAAGCCTTGGACGAAGGGATGTCCAACAAGGCAATGTGGTTGTTGGCCTTGAAGGACACTTCGTCAAGGGTGAATCCAATGTTCTTGGCAGCCATCTTTTTTTAATAAGAATAAGATAAAACAGTGTTAGAAAAACCTAGATGTGCTAAGGAGAAGTTTTTAGGTAAGTTTTTGAATCAAGAAAAACTTCTTTTGAAAAATCCTTGAAGAAGGATTAGGGTTTTTCAAGTAGAATGTGTTTAAAGAAATGTGATTATAACCAAGTAATAGTTGGGTTAATAATCATTAATATTTAACATTTTAAGAGAACAAAGTTCTTAAAAATGTTAAACACATTTCTTAGAAGAAGAAGAATCAAGAAAATAAATTTTGACCTTAAGAGTTTAGAGTGAAAGGTCGTAGAAAAACTTGAGAGATTTTGAGAGTATTTCTTGCTTGGTAATTTCGGCAGAGGTTCGTCATAGAAATTTTGAAAGCGTAAAAAGAAAAGTGAAGAAAAAGTCTCATATTTATAGGTAAGAGGAGAGAGAAAAATATGAGAGAGAGAAAAGACGACGATTGAGAAAAGGGGCCATGATGAGAAAATGGCACGTTCTCATCCATGATTGGATGACATTAAATGAGGTAGCATGTGACAATACCTTTTTGCGCATCTCAGAGCATTGCGCATTGTAAATAAAAGATGTCGTCATTAAGACGGTTCATTAACTAATTCTTTTAAAAACGAAAAGGTTTTTAAGAAAACGAAGAGTCATTTAGTGTTTAACTAAACACTGAAAAGACCTTTTAAAACATTTTTATCAGTGAAGTCGGAATTCTTCAGTGATAGTTTTAAGGCATCAGTGTCAGTGATAAATAAATCATTGAACCTGGCATTTAAAAAAAACATTTTGAATCACTGAATAGAAAGGATTCAGTGATCATTTTGATTTTTTAAGAAAATAAGTACAAAGATATACTTATTTATGATTAGTGATAAAAGAATCACTGAAACAAACTTTTAAAACATTTTAGTCATTGAAGAAGAAAGCTTCAGTAAAGGTTTTAAGTTTTGAAGAAAAGAGAAGAGTAATCATACCTTAGAGAGAAGAGATACATTTACTCAAGAGTTCAGTGTCAGAAATAGAACACTGAATCATTTCACTTACTGAGCGATGTTAATAGTTGAAGATTATTATTCAGTGTTTAGCATCCCTAGCTCGCTGATCAAGATGTTAAATCTTGTCTCATCAAGAGGCTTGGTGAAAAGGTCAGCGAGCTGGTACTCAATTGGAACAAAGTGAAGTTCAATATCACCATTCATAAGATGATCTCTAATAAAATGATATCGAATCTCAATATGTTTGGTCTTGGAGTGAAGTACAGGGTTATTTGCAATTGCAATAGCACTAGTGCTATCACAATAATTAGGAACTTTAGAAAACTGAAGATCATAGTCCATCAGCTGGTTTTTAATCCAAAGAATTTGGGCACATCAACTTTCAGCGGGTACGTATTCAGCTTCAGTTGTTGATGTGGATACTGAGTTTTGCTTCTTACTTGTCCAGCTCACCAACTTTCCACCTAGAAGCTGACAACCTCCAGTGGTGCTTTTCCTATCTATTTTGCAACCTGCAAAATCACTATTCGGGTAACCTATTAGGTCAAAACCTGAACCTTTAGGGTACCAAAGACCCATGTTAGGAGTTCCCTTGAGATATTTGAAGATGCGTTTTACAGCAATCAAATGGGATTCCTTTGGTTCAGCTTGATATCTTGCACATAAGTAGGTAGAGTACATGATATCTGATCGACTAGCTGTTAGATACAGCAGGGAGCCGATCGTTCCTCTATAAACAGTTACATTTACAGGCTTTCCGTTTGGATCCTTGTTGAGAGAGAGTGGAGGAGCCATTAAAGTCTTCATGGATGAACTGTTTGATAAATCAAACTTCTTCAGCATGTCATGAACATACTTACTTTGATTGATAAAGATACCTTTATCAGTTTGTTTGATTTGGAGACCTTAAAAGAAGGTCAGTTCTCCCATCATGCTCATCTGATATTCTTTCTTCATGCGATCAACGAACCGAAAACACAAAGAGGGATTAGTGGAACCATATATAATATCATCGACATAAATTTGGACTAGAATGATGTGACCCTTAACTTTCCTAAGAAATAAGGTCTGGTCAATCTTTCCACGAACAAATTTCTCAAAGATGAGAAATGAGGAAAGGGTATCATACCAGGCACGAGGAGCTTGTTTTAACCCATAAAGAGCTTTATCCAAACGATAGACATGGTTTGGATACTTAGGGTCTTGAAACCCTGGAGGCTGTTCAACATAAACTTCCTCTTGAAGTTTCCCATTTTGGAAAGTGCTCTTTACATCCATTTGGTAGACTTTAAAGTCTCTATGGGCAGCAAAGGCTAAAAAGAGTCGAATAGCTTCGAGTCTAGCCACTGGTGCGAAGGTTTCGTCATAATCGATCCCTTCTTATTGTCTATAACTCTGAGCAACAAGTCGAGCCTTGTTACGGGTTACCACACCTTCCTCATCCAACTTATTGTGATAGACCCATTTGGTGTCTATCATTGATTTGTCAGAAGGACGAGGGACAAGGTACCAGACTTTGTTTCTATCAAACTCAATGAGCTTCTCTTGCATGGCAAGGACCCAACTAGGGTCAGAGATAGCATCATTGATTTTCTTGGGTTCAATAAAAGAAAGAAAGTTGACAAAGAGATAGATATTACCTAGACCACGACGAGTCTTGATACTTGCATCTGGATCACCAAGAATTTGATGAATTAGATGGTCTTTAGTTCATCGTTGAGCTGGTAGAGGAATTTCGTCTGAGTAGGTAAGTTCAGGGAGCAGAAGATGAGGCTTTAGCTGCAGTGTCTTCAACAATAGGAACTATCGCTAAAGGAGCCTCAGATTCAGTGACTGAAACAAGTTCAGATATTGAAGACATTTCATTCACTGATTGACCAGTGTTTGCAGTTGAAGGAGGAATACAGCTAATGTGCACGACAACAATCTCTGAAGAAGATGCGTTAGAGTGACTAGCTGTAACTGGAATGATAAGTGGATCATCTTTTGCTTCATGGGATTTAGTATTGAGAGGAGCACTGGAGGAAGTTTCAGTTTGTCCATAGTGAGAGAACATCCAGTTTTCTAATTCATCCTCATCATTTAAGATGGGTCTTGAATTAGCTGATTGAGATTCGTCAGAGGTGACATGGATAGATTCTTCTATTGTCTGTCTTCGTTTGTTGAATACTTTGAAGGCTTTGGATACTGAAGAATATCCAAGAAAGATTCCTTTACCAGCTTTGGGATTGAACTTTCCAAGGCTTTCTTCCATGAAAAAGTTCATAGGGTGTCTTCTTGAACCTCTTTACGACCAGGGATCGATTTTGAGTGAAACAAGCGGTGTTGACAGCTTCAGCCCAGAATTGAGTAGGGAGATGGGATTCGCTGAGCATTGATCGAGCAGCCTCTATGATTATTCGATTTCTCCTTTCAGCGACCCCATTTTGCTGAGGAGTTCTCACTGAAGAAAAGTTGTGAGAGATTCCCTTGTTCTCAAAGAAGTTATATATAGTACTGTTTTGGAATTCAATACCATGGTCACTTCTAATAGATCGTACCTTGATGTTGTTGAGTACTTCTATTCTCTTGATGAATGAAATGATTTCTTCAGGTGCTTCGTCTTTGGATCTGAGGAAGAAGACCCAAGTGTACCTGGCATACTCATCAACTATGACGAGTGTAAACTTCTTTCCAGCGATGGATTGCACGTTGACTAGACCAAAGAGATCCATGTGCAATAGCTGAAGAGGCGCAGTCACTGAAGAGATCTGCTTTGACTTAAAGCTAGCTCTTGTATGTTTTCCTTTTTCACATGCTGAGCTAAGAGATTCCTTTGTGAAGAAGTGTTGAGGAGGACCAGTGACAAGATCATTTATTGACAGCTCACTAAGTGTCTTGAATTTGATATGAGAAAGTCGTTTGTGCCATAGCCAGTTGATGTCGGACGAGGCTTTGGAGAAGAAACATCTGTTCTCAGTGGTCGCAGAATTCATATTGATGATATATACATTGTCTAGGCGAGAACCGTTCAAGGCAACCTTATCATCTTTGTCAAAGACGCAACATGAATTCTTTGAGAATTTTACTGTGTAGTCTTTGTCACTCAGTTGACTGATGCTTAGGAGGTTGTGCTTCAGTCCTTTAACATATGCAACTCGCTTGAATGTTGTTGCACCATTGGTCAATATACCAAAACCTTTGGTATATCTTTTTCCGTTTCCTCCAAAGGCCACAGAAGGTCCTCTTTCTTCCTTGTAATGGATTAGAGGGATTTGTCTCCAGTCATATGCTTTGAGCATCCGCTATCGAGATACCATATGCATTTGACATCCTGCACAAGGGAACATTTTAAAAATGCTATTGGTACCCAACTATTGGGGTCCAGCACTGTTAGAGGCATCATCCACTGGTGCTGAGGAAGCATCGTCAGCAGATGGCATCACTAAACCTGAAGAGGTTTGAGTGGAGAGAGGAACAACCTCTGACACTACTAAAGTAGCTTAAATGGAATTCTTCACTGAGCCTGAGGAAGAGGCTTCAGTGGTTAGAACTACAACGTCTGATGCTGATGACATAACAACATGAGTTGTCTTCACTGAGCCTGAAGAAGAGGCTCCAGTGGTTTGCTTCATTTTGGTTGCTTTTGCAGCCTTAGTGGAGGATTTCGCCTTGGTTGATTTCTCAACCTTGGCTACTTTCTTGCCATTAGCTGGTGGACCAGCCTTGGTGGCAGAAGGACACTTGCTGGCTATATGTGTGTTTTCACCACAGTGTTTTTTTCACTTCCTAAAGTTGAAGGTAGCTCTAGGGCCAGGAAGTATTAGATTAGAAGAGGGACCAGCTCCAAGGATTCCCTTCTCATTGGTTCTTGGAGGAACCTTTGAGGATTTGGATTCCTTAGGTGAAGTGTTCACCTTGAGCTGAGACTTGGATTTCTGAGAGGATTCAGATTTCCTAGTCCTTGAAGAAGAAGTTTTACAAGCTGAAGGAAAAGACCTTGATCTATTGGACTTATTAGGAAGAGGTGCTGTGACAATGGATTTACCTTTGTCTTTGCGACCTAAACTCGAAGGAGTTCCATCCAGATGACTCTTCGTAAAAGAAGACTGAGAGGAAGAAGAGTCAGGAATGGAAGAGACGAAGGTGCCAAACTTAATCATGGACTTGTCAGTGACACGTTCTTCCTGATCATAGGAAAACCTAGACCAATCGTTATCTTGGTTGGGATCTGAGCGTTGATGATCTCAGAGGCTTTACACCACCCTTCAATGGTAGCCTTCTCAACCTTAAGTTCAGCAATTGCTTGCTCACGCTCAATGATAGCCTTTTCACGTTCAACAGTGATGGCTTGGTTTAGAATGACCTGATGCTTTAGATTTTCCTCAACAAAGGTCAGCTCTTTGATCTTAGAATGGCAAATCTTCAACTGTTCTTGAAGATCAAGATTAAGCATTTCTGCTTTTGATTTGCCATTGAGGGCATTGTAAAGATCCACCGTCAACGTGTCTAGTGTGGATAGGCTAGAAGAAGAAGAAGAGGGTTCATTCAAGATACATACCTGAGCATTAGAATAGGTTAATGGTTCAGTTGAAGTAGATGTCTCTGAAGATTCTTCGTTGACATCCTTGGCCATCAAGAATAGATAGGTTGTATCTTCCTCATCAGATGATGATTCATCAGTTGACTCAGCCCAATCATGCTCTTCAGCGATAAGACCCTTACCTTTCGTTGGTTATTTTTCATCTTCTTGTACTTCTCCTTCAGTTTCAAGTATTTTTCATCCTTGGATTTGAAGGAGGATGGGTTTTGGAAGATGGCGTCGCAGCTTTCTTCGATCTGCATTCACCTGCAAAATGTCAGTGCGGTGACAATTGTAGCAGATTGCTGAAGCCTTGTCTATTTTGTCGGACTTTGGCTTTTCTTTAATGGTCAGCAAGGGAGATCTGCGGTAGTTGCTTTTGCTGGTAAATCTCCTAAAAGATTTAGTCAAAAGCGCCAGGGATTCATCAAAATCTGCTAGATCAGATTCTGGAATATCCTCAGAGTTAGTAGAGTCTAACTCTGTAATAACAACAGTAGGAAGAGAAGAAGTAAAAGAAGAAGAGGTTTCAGATGAAGCAACTTCAGAGATCAAAGCTAATGGAGAGCCTTTCATTTCTCTAGAATCTCTGACTAGATTCCTTTTCAGCTGACGAAATTTCTCATGATTAAGCAGAATCCCGTAGAGAGTAGAGAGAGAAAAAGAGGACATGTCATTGGACATCTTAAGACACATGAAAAAGGTGTCCCTAGATTCAGGAAGACATTCCAGAAACTTAGTTAAAGTTTCAGAGTTGGAATATTTTCTGCCTACAACCCTTAGATCAATAAGAAGACAATTAAAACGTTGATGTACTTCAGACAGCGTTTTAGACTTTCCACAGAGAAAACTTTCGTACTGTCTTACTAAATTAATCTTCCTAGTTTCTTGAACCTGAATGGTTCCTTCATATTGAACACAAAAAGTGTCCCACATGGATTTAAAAGTCCTGAGTTTCATCACAAAGTGATAAATCTCATCAGGAAGAGACATAACTATTATAGACCTAGCGCGAGTGTCTATAGCTATCTTCTTCTTGTCTTCATCACTCCACTAATGAGGGAGATTTGGAATCTGCCATTCAGAAATCGCAGTAGTCATAGCTGTTGCTGGAACAACCGGAGAAATAGCAAATGGTACATATGGTCCATTTTCTATATAGTGTGGAATTTCAGGATCCACACCTTCCAGAAAGAGAGACATCCGGTTCTTCCATAGACTAAAGTTGTCACGAATGAACCGGGGAGGTTTGGCAAGAAAGCCATTGTCTTGAACGTGTGTGTTTGTGTTTTGAAAAGCCTTTCAAAAGTAGTAAAGTTATCTAGAGAAGAAGATAGTAATGCAGAAAACAACCAAACAACTTAAAAAAGATAGAACACTGCTCTGATACCACTTGTTGGTCTTGTAAGGGTCTACAAGATATGTATAACAGTTTGTAGAAGGGGGGTTGAATACAAACACAATATTTTCAAATTTAAAATGTATATTGATAAGGGAAGATCAATACAAATTTTACAAGACTGTTTGCGGAAAGATAAGGTAAGAAAAACCTATGTAAACAATCTTTAGTTACACACTAAATCTTAGCAAACAAAAAAAGGTTACTGTAGAAGAAAGTAAGTTCTTTTACTTAAGCTCAAGGATGCTCAAATTAAGATTTAGGTTAGGAGAGTGTGTTGTGCGCATACTCAGCATGGAGAGGGAACACTTCTATGTATACCCATTGCATTAAATGCACATTTAATGCAACATGGTAGGGATAGAGTGCGTGTCAAGCCTTAAGAAAAAGACTTGTCCTTTGCTACAGTGAATAGTACAAAAAAACTATTTATGAGCAGACATCCTTACCTAAAGTTGGTGGGTAATAGAGTCAACTAGTCGGCTCCATACCGTACTAACATTTAGAAAGGGTATGAGTTTGTCCTTTGTGTGTATAAAGACAAGACAACAACAATCGTGCTTAGCAAGCTTCTTTTGATCGTTGGATGCTGGAATAACCTGAAGGTCTCTTCAACATTAGCTGAGGCTTGGGCAGTCTTCACACATATGTAGACAGGCTTGTAATCACTGAGTACCGCTTCAGATCACGTACTCACCAGTCTCTAATCTTCAGTTTCAGTCTTCGACATTGGCTGAAGGTTCTTTGGTGTGAGTGTTGTCTTCTTGAAGTATCGATATCACTGATTGAATTACAATACAAGTTCTTCAGTGATCACTGAATAGACTCAGTGAAGATCGCTGGAATTGAAAAGATAGAAACATTAATACTTCGTATATAAGTAAAAAGAGATTATCATCAAATCACTGAGAGAGAGGATCAACAGAGGACCAAAAAGAGGCTGAGATCCATGAGAACCGATCTTAGCCCTAATTTGGTTTTGATCGTATGGTTTTAATTTAAAGTTGTTTTTAATTTGAAAAGGATATAATCATCATTTTGGCAATAGAGATTCACCAAATAGAACACATGCCTTGCTACTTTAACTTGTGCAATAAAAGACAAATTTTATACATATTTATTTCACTTCATGTAATCCGAACATGATGTTCACATACACAAATTTTATACATACATACATACATATACATACATACATACATACATACATACATACATACA
>NC_037539.1:26972553-26977605 GCF_001531365.2 Cynara cardunculus var. scolymus
AAAAAAGTATTATATGAAACAATTTCACAAGATTAAACAATTTCATGAAAAAATCTCATAAGATTAAACAATGAAATCGACAGATGAAGGTGGTTTGCACGGTTTAGACAAATGAGGGCGGTTTTCATATGATCACTTCTCTCTCTCTCTCTCTATATATATATATATATATATATATACTCACACACACACACACACACACACATATATATATATATGCGAATGATCTTGTGCGAAAGAGAGTTAAAAATAAGAAGTGTAAAAAAAATTTGGACCCTTGATCACCTTTAATCTTAAATCTAACAATGAATTGCGCTTGATACGTGGATTGATACGGTGTGTCTTGATGCATCTCATCTTAATGTGCATTCAAGGGTAAAGATCCCTTATAATGCCTCTCACAGGAACTCAACCCTATATGTATATACACACACTAGCAGTTGACCCGTTATAATACAATGAGCTGTAAATTTTATTATAAAGCAATAATAAAAAATCAATTTACCTCGTTGTTAAAAAATAAAAGTTCAAGATTTATTGATTTCATTTTTCATAATACTAGAAGATTACTCGTACAATGCAGCGAGATATATCTTCATTTTTAATGTTTTGTTTTATTTTTTGTCTTTGTTGATATAATAAGATTTATGTGGTTTTGAGAAAGACAATGTTTTTACGATTTAGTGAAGTAATTTATTTTTGACTTAACAATAAAATTTTATAAAGATAATAATTATGTTGGAACTCAATGATTATCCTAATTAATTTAGATTTTTTATATGAAAATGAGATGTTTATCCTGTATTTGATTATGTTTATTCACAGTTAGTTATATGAATTCAAAAATGGAGTTTTAATAAGTTGTACTTATGCATAATTTACTTGTATTCTTAAATTTTGAGTAATATGTATTAATACACAGTACTTCATGCATAAAAAATGACTTTTAAGAGTTTTTGTCAAATGCTTTATAATATAGTATAGAATAAGGTTTAATGTTTAATATATATTTAAACATGTTGATCAAATATTTTATGGAATTAAATAAAAAGTTTTAAAAAGTTACATACTTATCATGAATTATTGTTATGACTAAATTTAAGTGTTAAAATCGTATTTGTCTTGAAAGTTAATTTTGTCTATAATTGTAATAGACATCGTGTTTGACTTTGTATAGTTAGTTTGACTTTGACTTAAGTGTTAATACTTTGACCCTATATATACGTTTTGACTTTTGTGATTGTGTGATGAGCTCAATTGTAAACACATTACGGATATTGAAAGTTTGACTAGATTGACTAATTCTCTCATCTCCTTTCAAGATTGTGCTTACATGTTCTTGAATATTGCCATAGATTCTTAGTAGATTTGTTGTAGATTGATCATTGTGGACTTACAATTATACATTTCAATTTTAAAAAGCAATAGGCCAATTTTAATAAGTTATTTTCTTTAACATAAAATATCAATTTATCATAATACAGATTTACTTTGAGCTTTAATTTTTCTTTAACCGTTCTCTGTTTTCGAATTAAAAACAAACCGATATTGGTCATCACCAAAACTTTTTTTTTTTCCTGAAAAATGGGACGAAATCTTAAGAAAAACTTTATTGAACTATCAAAAACAAATTATACAAGATAAATGGGCAGATTTGGAATCACGTGAGACCAACCTGTTTTCATGAGACTCGTGAGACCACTTTTTTACACTTGAAACTTCACAACAAAACGCTGTGAAAGTAACTTTCACTGTGTTTTGCTGTGAATGTTCGACTTTTTTTTAACCTTCACAACATTTTGTTGTAAAATTTCAAGTGTAAAAAGGTGGTTTCACGGGTCTCACGAAAACATGCTGGTATCACGTGAACCCAACCCTAAATGACATACTCATTTTTACAAAGACCAAACATCTGCCAAGAAAATGCTTAGGAAGAAAAAAAAAGCTAAGGGGCCGTTTACCAAACACTTACCCGGTAAGTGCTTACCGGTAAAATTTAGCACAATTATTTACTTACCGAGTAAGATTTTAATCCATAAAAACGACATTGTATGCAACAATTCACCCGGTAAGTGCTTACCGTGGTAAGAGTCGTCGCCCTCACTTATCGGGTAAGACTCATGGTCCTTGTCTCGCTCTTACCGGGTAAGATTCTTAGTCCTTATCATCTTCATCCGGTAAGGTAATATGACTTGGTAAAGGCTTACTCAAATAAGCGTTTGGTAAATGACCCTAAAAGTAGCCCCAAATAAATATTTTAAAGAACTCAAATCATGATGGACCCCAAGCCAAAAATATCACCAGAAGCCCATACGATTTTTAAAACCAAACATCTTAAATTTGAGCCCATAAGAATAATCCCATGAAGAGTCCAAACCAAATCTTTGAGTTTAGCAGTATTATTTATATTTATATTATATTATAAAATATTTGATAAAAACTTTTAAAAATTATTTTTTTATATATAAAATATTGTATATTACTCAAAATTCAATAATACAAATAAATTATGTGTATGTACAACTTTTAAAGCTTTATATTTGAATTAGTATAACTAATTGCAGATAATATAATCAAATACTGAATAAATATCTTATTCTAAGTATAAAAAATCTAAAATGTATTTAGAATGATCATTGAATTCTAACAAAATACTAATTATTATCATTATAAAAAGATTATATTATTAAAATAAAAAATAAATTACTTCATTATTAAATCTCAATTAAATTATAATAAAAAAATGAATTAAAGAAATTACTCAAAAGAAAATAAACACTTTTAAATATCTAATTTAATACTAAAACCAATACATTTTCTTTTTCAAAATTTTATGATACCTTTAAATTTATATTTTATTTAAAAAATAAAAACATTATCGTTTTTCAGTACCCCATAAAATCGTATTATAACATCGACGGAAACAAAATAAAATAAACATTAAGATCGAGATGTATCTCGCTGTATTGT
Organism: Cynara cardunculus var. scolymus; assembly: GCF_001531365.2. Classification (NCBI taxonomy): domain Eukaryota; kingdom Viridiplantae; phylum Streptophyta; class Magnoliopsida; order Asterales; family Asteraceae; genus Cynara; species Cynara cardunculus. The sequence goes on from NC_037539.1 coordinate 26,975,524, forward strand.
GTAAGGGCCATTCTAATCATAAAAAAAATATAAGCCCACGTAGACTAATTAGTAATTTCTAAAACATATAAGCCCAAAATCGTCTTTTGAAGCAGCAACCCAATAAAAAAGGTCGCATCTTTGAAAGGCACAAATGAACAAAAGCTGCAGTTGATCGTCCATTAAGCGACAATACCGCCATCCAAAAAATTCATAACCACGTCCACGCCATTCAAAAAAAGTCTGAGAGTGAAAGTGTCGCCTGACCACTAAAATTTCAAAATCCACAACATATAAAGGATGTTTGGGATGTCTTATTTGAAATAACTTATGCTTTTTTACAAAAGTCTTTATCAACTTATTATATATTAGAATGGTTTAATTTCTTCAAAAATTATTTCTTACCGGTTTGACACCGATATAAGCTGTTTATCCAAACAATAAAAAATGCTTAATACTGGTGCCACACCGCAATAATTAAGAGATGAATAATTAAGAGATGAATAATTAAGAGATGAATCTTGTTTGACAAAAAAAAGTCTGCCTATTAATGGTTCTAAAATCTTCAGAATGGTTTTGTATCATGAGCCCTCTTAACCATTAAGCGCCCAAATTTCATTGTAACAATAACCAAACAATTATATTTCATTTTCATTATATCATGAGAGTCTCTTAATCATTCTGATTACTTAATCATTCTATACCAAATCATTCAACAACTGCCAAACAACCCCTTAAGTCAATAAATTGTTTTCATAAACAATGACAAACACCCCCTAAATCAAAATTCTCTTTTCATCTATGGTTCCGTTTTCACATTGTTTTTTCCCCATGTATATAACTATTTTTAAACTTTATATATGTTTACTAATGATCTTATAGGAGAATATATGAAGTGTTTTTTAGCTCAAACCCCTAAATTGTAAGAAGGTCTTACAACCTGCCATTTTCCCACAGCCATATGCCAAAATTACATTGCGGAAATGCTAATGACTTCCATGCAGTATTTTGTTGTGTAGTTTATTTGTAAAGGTACGCTGTGTTTAAAAAAGAACTCAAAGACAAAATGCTTACAAATTGGATCTGCTTCCATTTGGTTTTTATCATGGGTTTGGTTCCCTGACAAGATCTGAAGTGATATGCGAAGAGTTATCAGTTTTGGATAATGCACTACCTAATCTCAACTTCCCCATTACCATCCCAGACTTTATACATATCATTTGGATGAAATGAAGTAAAAAGAATTCTAAAATTTAGGAGTTGTTTAGGATTGTTTATTTGAAATAACTTGTGTTTTTTTATAAAAGTATTTATTAATTTATTATAAGTTAAAAGAGTTTAGGGGGTGTTTGGGATTGCTTACAAAAACAATTTATTGACTTATTCCGGTATGACATTGGTAATAAACACTTTTGAGTGTTTGGATAAACAATTGGTAATAAAAAGTTTTTTAAGAAGCTAAACCATTCTAACTTATAATAAGTTGATAGGACTTTTGTAAAATAGTATAAGTTGCTTCAAATAAGCTATCCCGAACACCCCCTTAACTTTTTCAAAAACTTCTTATTACCACCGGTATAAGTTGTTTATCAAAACACTCAAAAATGTTTATTACCGGTACCACACCGGAATAATTAAATAAGTTGTTTTTATAAGCAATATCAAACACCCTTTACTTAGAAAATGATAGAAATAAGAAAGTATTACCAAAATTGCAAGTGTTCTCCAATTAACAAAGAAGTCCAAGCAAATAAGCAAGCATTATCCCAACCGTGACATTAAAAAACGTCTGCTCCAATGATTGCAACCGGCCATAGACCAGTGCAATTCTATAACCCAAAACAACAGCCGAATGGTCCCAAACCAATACTTCATCAGCAATCTATAATTGAAAAAACAGTAATCCAAATTAGAAAGAATGATCTCAGATTCGACCATTCCAGAATGCAGCAGTACTAGTCACACTATCTAGTCAGCATATCTCATATCAACCAAAAACCATATGAGCTGATCACAAATTCAGAAACCAAATAAGGAGCATCAACCAAGAACCAATTTAGAAATAGACATGATCACAAATTCAGAAACCAAATAAGGAGCATC
>NC_037539.1:26977675-26981455 GCF_001531365.2 Cynara cardunculus var. scolymus
GAGCATCAACCAAGAACCAATTTAGAAATAGACATGATCACAAATTCAGAAACCAAATAAGGAGCATCAACCAAGAACCAATTTAGAAATAGACAAGACTGGAATTGCAATGAACCATTGCAATTAGCAGCCTCCCACTAATGAAATGAAACCTTTCGAAGCAACATATATATATATTCATTACAACAATAAGCAAATTTGTACCATCCTCAACAAAATAAGGACACACAAATTGATCCCTCTAAAGCAGCAACTGCTAAAATCGATCTCTAAAACAATGAAAAAACCAACTTATTTGCCCACTCATGAAATATAAATAGACTACAAGAGCCATTAACACCCAAAATCCCAGATTGAGCAAAAAGAGAAACAACAACCATAATAAGGGGTTTGATGACCATCAGGTGAAATACATAACCTTCAAACGTGATATGAAACAACCACCAAACTTTGGTCAGAAACAACCACCTTTGCACCATAAGCTCCATTCTGAATCGGACTGATTCTGAGTAAACATAAATGGACATCTATTGTAGAAGCAATAACTCTAGAGAAGATGCAAATCATGTTGTTTTCGCGGGGTCTAAACTAGAAATATAAAATGACTAAAATTGAATCAACTACTTATTGCTTTCAAGGCGAGTAAATTCTCTATCCTTAAAGCAATTTCGCCCCTATCGTAGATGCTTTAGGTTATGACAAATTACTTCTCAAGATACGATGAAGCAACGTATGTAGATTGATTATCAACATCGCACAAGTGGTGATAATCCCGATTGGACTATTGAGTAATCAACGATATCAAGAAGCCTAAAAGTATGATTCTATAGCAAAATACTTTTAGGTTAAATTTGTATATGAAAAGAAAATGAATTTTGGTGTTTATAAGTAGGTATGTATAGGTATAAGTGACAACCCTTTATACTGTCACGAATTGACAGTTTTTGACCTTTCACAACGGTTCAAACTGTCGCAACTGTTAAAACAATCGCAACTATTCAAATAGCACCAATAGTTACTATTGTGACGTTTCAAAGCGTCGCAACTGTTCAAGTATGCCTATTATACGAACCGTCACGATATGTCATTTATAAAGCTGTCAAAAATAATTATATAGACCCCCACCATTTCCAATATATATTAAATTAATATATAGAAAATTGTTCCACTTATATACCCACTTTTGTTCCACTCTTTCACCTATGTGGGATAAGGTGAAACCCACCAAATCCGAATTTTCTCTTCTTCCTAAAACTCAACTCAAAACACTTGAACTTATTTACTTCATTTTGAAATTTTTTCCAACAAACCCCCACCATTTTCAAAATAGACTTATTATTATTTTTTTTTTGTAAAAGAGACCGTCGCGACTGGACCTAAACAAATTCCGAAATCCTTGGGGGTGTTATGAATAAATAAAGGTGGAGTCTTGCACCTTGAACCTTTAGATAGTGAAAGTGCTCTAGTCTAACTACAATAAGAATGGTTGAACAAAAGTCATTGAACCATCTTCTTTTATATGTTATACGGAAACGCCTCACGCATATCCTTTTTTCTCATTCATCCAATCACTATAAGCCAACCTGTTGACTGGCATGGGTCTATATATTGATTTGTTAGAATGTTTTTAGAGCCAAGCGTTTTAACAAATATAAAAGCGGCCTCACTTCCACATTCAGATAGGTGGACCTTGCCAAGAGTGTTCCCGAACTCAAACACTCCAACACACACTGTATTACAAGTCCATTAAGAACTAAATTCAACCTGTCCTTACATTACGGTTCCAAGTTCTGCTGACCTTGGGATGGTTTTCAAAACATTGCAGAACTTTCAGCCACATTCAAATGATGTATGTTGATTCCAGATCTCTCAATAACACTAATAATCAAGTTAAGAATAACCAAATTATAGTGTTTGAATGAACAAAATGATGAACACTCAAAGAATAATATATGAACAAGAGTCCCAGGAACAAATAACACAATAGAAATTCCTGCCTACTACATGCCCAAGGATGAGAAGAATTAGGATGAATACGACATAGAGCGGGTTGAGATCGATAAAAAGGCCAAAAGACTGATAAGCATGGCCATACCCAATGAAATCTTCCAATCCCTTGATGCATGTTCCACAGCCAAGGAACTATGGGATGAGCTGGCAAGCCAATTGGAAGGAGGGGCAAAAACGAAGAAGAATCGTAGAGCCCAATGTCTCAACGAATACATCAACTTCAAGGCTCTCCTGATGAACCGATTCAGAAGACATACGATCGTTTCAACACATTGATTAATCAATGTTGTCGAAACGATATCTCCAGAACAAAGGAAGAAAACAATGATTTATTCCTTAAAAGTCTCGACGATGAATGGACACAGCTGTCGATGTCCCTTCAAGCAAATAAGGACTTAGATGACTGGTCACTCCATGACGTATACGGAACGCTTGCTGCACAAGAGCACGACATCATGAAGAAAAAGGTGTCCATCCGTGGACCCCTGGATCTAGCAGCTGAAGAAAAGGAAGTTTCAAGGACCTCCACTAGAGACCACAAGAAGAAAGGAAAGAAAGCACTAGTGGTGGAATCAGAATCTGAAGATGAAACATCTAAATCAGATGATGATATCAAAACCTTTGCAAAATCTCTGGCCTTGATTACAAAGCAGTTCCAGAAAAAGTTCATCAAGAAACCCTATGAACGAAGAGAGTTCAAGAGAGAAAGGTACCAGCCATCATATGAAAGAAAGTCATCTAAATTTCATCAGAGGGAAGACAAAAGAGATGGAAGAGAAGAGAGAGAAGAAAGAAGAGAAGATAGAAGAGAGGAGAAGAAAGAGGACAAAGATGGAAGGAAAAATGACCTCCGCTGCTTCAGGTGCGGAAAAATCAGTCATTTTTCCGAAGAATGCAGAGGACGACTGGTAAAGGATGCTGACTATTACAAGAATAAATACAAGTACAATCCTAGAGAGCGAAGTCTGATGGCTGAGAAAAAAAACTGGGTGTCTGATTCTTCATCCGATGAAGAATACAAAACACTCATCTGTCTAATGGCCACGTCCAATGCAGAATCTGCCTCTGACACTGATGATCAGGTATGTGAGTCTACTTCCAATAAAACCAACTCAGCTCCATCTGAGCTAGAGTTAACGGTAATAAATCTTTCACAGGACTTTTTAAAATTAAAAGAAAAATTAAGCTTTGAAAAATCTGAAAGACTTAAAGCGGAAAAAGAAGTCAGTTTCTACAAAAGAGAAACTGAACTTCTAACCGAAGAAAAAGCTGATCTGATGAAAGAAAAGACTCGCATCGCCGCTCTTAAAAAATCAGAGGAAGAAAAACTTCTGGAAATAAACAAGCGAGTAACCAAAGACTTAGAAAAGAAAACTAAGGCCTTAAAAGAATCTGAGGCTGAGAGACTTAACTCAGTAGCTCTCAAAGATTTCTTTCAAAAAGAAAGGGAGATTCTTCACCAGAAGCTTCAAACCAATGAACTTCTGATGAAGAAATACAAGGATGCCCAAGATGTGTATGAAAAGTTAAACGGTCAAACGGACACTCAAGGGATTGGATTCAATGAATTGGACTCTGTTAGACTCCATAATGCAAAATGTAAAAAGTAATGAAAAACAATAAGTGATGAAGAACCAGAAGATCGATGAAAACATCAAGGCAGAGAAAAGTTTATCCAGCGGACCGATGGACAGACTATCCAGAGCTTCGATGGAAAGTATATCCAGCGGACCGATGGATCAAGTACATCCAGCGGATCGATGGACGAAT
>NC_037539.1:26981555-26984814 GCF_001531365.2 Cynara cardunculus var. scolymus
AGAGGCCCGTAGAAGAAGAGGGCCCAACTATACCTCTGCCAAAACAAAAGAAGAGAAAAATAAAGAAGGCTGAACCGACAGAGCCTGTGATCACAGAAACTATGGTCACAGAGGCCATTGCAGAAGAAAGCCCCGCAGAGGCTACAACAACACCCAAGCGCAGAAGGTTGCGCAAGATGGTTATCGATGTTTCCCCAACAGAACAAATTCAGGATGTTCTTTTGAATATACAGAAGGAGTTCAAGGCGCCAATTGATGAATCACAGTTGGGGACCAAAGTCGTTCTAGACGACGAAGAAGAAGAGGCTGAAGTGTTAGGTAAGGGTGCAAAAGATGCCGAAGGCACACAACCAAACCCACCTCCCAGTGCAACCCACATATCTAAAGGCCCTGTTCTAGAGGGACCCTCTATTGAAATAGGCACGCACATGCCGATCCCTACCCAAACCATCCCCACAGAGGACATTCTTTCGTCCCCTGTGGAATGCACATCTGGGCAACCTCATACAACTCCCTCATCCTCTCAAAAGGATGAAGGTTTTAAAACAAGAGTCCCTTCACCCATGGACTCGACAGAACCAAGAGAGGCATCAGTTACCTCTCCTCACACGAGTGAACAACCAGAACATGCTTTAGAGGCACAGGTAAGAGTCACAGAGGTAGAGGGTCTAAAATGCCCTCTGTCTCCACTAGATCAAACTATCAGGATAAGCTCTGAAACTACCAGACATGAGATCTACAGAACACCGGTAGGCTCTCCTTAAGGAGATGTGTGAGGATCTGGTGGAAGTCCCCGAGCAGGCTACGTTACACCAGCCGCTGAAGGCGTCTCAAGCTCCGAGGCCAAAGGACCACCATGTGTTGGTGATCCGATTACCTAGGATACCTATGTGACAAAGGGGGAGCTTCAAACCTTTGCCACAGATGTGTTCAAGAAGATTGACGAGTTGAAAAGCTTGTTCATCTCACGCTCAATGCCGCAAGACCTCAATTCTCTCACAGAAGCTCTGAAGGAGTTATCCTCCACAACTGCCGATTTGAAGACTACATTAGTAACCCTTCAGAGCTCTGTCCTTCAGAAGGATGATCTAGCAGAAGCCTTCCAAGCAATGATGCTCAATCCATCCTCTATCAAGACGTTAAAGACTGAACTCACAGAGCTGGCCACTCAATTCGCAGCCGATTTCATCTCTACGGGCTACACGGATTGCTCTTCATTCAGAGACAAAATCAAGGAGATGTTCTCCTCTGCAGTCACCTACGGCCTCGACACCAAGACTTCACGGGCCAACATCAATCATTTGGCAACTCGCAGAGAGCTGGATGCTATGGTGGAAGCCCTAGGGGATGTCATGACCAACAATATCGCCCAACTTCTGACGGAGGCCCGAGCATCAAACACTTTAATCAGAGACTGCACGTCCCAGCTTGTGACGGAAGGTGATCTTTTACGACGCAAAATCTTCTCCACCATTTCCAAGCTTAAATGGGCCACAAAGCTAGATGTGATGAATGCCTCTGCAAGTGCTGAAAAGGTGATCGAGAAGATGTTCAAAGTGGCCACCAAAATCTTGCGTCATTTGAAGAGGGTTCCCCTGACTACATGCAAGGCAGACGCCATACAGAGCCATGACGATCATGAAGGTGATGATGATCGTCATGAGGGGGAGAAGAAGAAGGAAAAGAAGAAGGCCTCAGAACCAAAGAAGAAGACACCTACTAAAGGTGTCAAAATAGTGGAATCCACAGCCGACCTATTCTCAAAAGGCAAGGGAAAGGCTCCAGAGCCTAGTGGCAAAGGAAAAGGCAAGGCTGTAGAGGAACCACAAAAGGGGTCGTCGTCCAGCATGGAGACCCCCAAGGAAATTGATGAAAAGGAGTATGCCGATGACCCTGAGCTCCTCAAAGTGTTGAAATTATCTCGGGTAGAGGCTCTAGAGAAGAAGGGCAGAATTCCAATGCACCACAGAGAAGGAGAAGCCACGTCTTCCTTTTTCCCACAAGTCCAAGAAACGTCCACGGGTACGTTTGATGCTCTGCAAGGATCTGTCAAACCAATCCTTGAAGAGGGATCGACCCAAAGGCCAATCTTGGAAGAAGAAGAAGAACACAAGGTGCCAGAGTCTACAACGGTAGGACGGGTCTCTGATATCTTTGAATCTATGAGCAAGATTCCCATGCAAAAAGTTCACACAGAGCCCGTCACTACCCCGGAAGAAATTCTTATTTGGAAGTACTCTGTAGTAGACACAGAGCCACCTTATGACCCAGAGATCACTGATATTCCCTCACCAATCGCCAAGTTCCACTTCACCAAATTAACAAGGCCTCGTGAGCAGATCTTCTCATGGCACATGATCACTTCATTGGTGACAATCTCACCAAGGACCTTGTTAAAGAAGACCGTGCTCTACACACAGTATGTTGTAAGGAGAGAAGATGGAAACTTCTACACGTTCACGGATGCTGATCTTCACAACCTCTGCGTGTTTGATGTCATCTATATGCACAAGATTCTTAACATCTACATGGAGAGGAGGTCCACATASCAAATATCGCTSAGAAGGCTGGTTGAGGTAATGCGTGCGCAAGTAAGGTATTACAGCCAGAAGGACTTCGAGTTGGCCATAAGATTAATGCAGAAAAATCTAAAGATCTCTCCTCCATACAGCAGGCCCAGTTGGATATCTAGGTACTCTCCAAACTCCATAATACACAATCCCGTTTTTGGGTTTGTGTATTTGGATAAGGATAAGATACTAAGATTCTTCAATCCAACAGAATCTCATAAGTATTCAACAGAGACACTGGAGTGGATATTCAAATGTGTTTTGGCAGAGGTGGACAGAAGACATTATAGGGCAGGTGAAGTGTCTCCACTCTTAGATGCGATCAAAGTTCAAATCAACTTTAGAGAATGGATCTTCAATGTCTACAGAACGATCAAAGCTGACTTGTTATACGCGGTAGACGATTTTCCAGAATCTGCAGTCTGATAACCTTCTGCACCAGCTTTCGGCCTAAGCCTCAAAAGTTTTGTCATTTAAGTTTTGTAATTCTTTACATTGTAATTCTTTCAGAGGATGATGTGTTATCACCTCTTGTAATTTCATTTCAATCAAGTCATGTCCTTGCACTTAAAGTTCAATTTTGACTTTTTCATATTTGGGGGGAGATAGTTAGCTCTCATTTTTTAAATGTAAAAGTATGGAAAAAAGTAATACTGCAAGTGTTGACAGAAGATGATCTGTCACAGAAG
>NC_037539.1:26984989-26990592 GCF_001531365.2 Cynara cardunculus var. scolymus
AGCTGTTTTACTTAGGTTTATTATTTGCTCGTGCTTATCACGTGTTCTTGTCTGTAATATGTTTTGATCGAACGACTTAGATTAATTTACTTTAGGTCGTGTCAGAAAACGGTTACTTGCTTGTATAAATAGCAGCATAGACCCTTATATTTCAGTGTGCTTCAGTATTGTAATTGTCAACATTTTCATTCTATTGAAAATCATTTGAAGCTCTCTCTTGTGTTCATCAATCTTCATCACTGTGTTCTTATTGATTTCTACTTTGGTTGATTCTTATCTTTTCTGCTGCATCATCACTGTCAAACAGATCATCCAAGTAAGTAATTAATACCAAGAAACCAAGTTATTTGATCCTACATGTGGGTATGGTTTCTTGTTGGGTTGGTTCAGGTTGGGTTGGTTGTGGTTCATTGGGTTCGGCTTCGATGGTTTCTGGTGCATGGGGTTCTGTTTAGGTTTGTGGTTGTTAGGGTGATGAAGGTTGGATTATTGTTAGTTCTGGTTGTATGGATAGGATGAAGGGTTCTGTGGTGCGAGGGGTTGGAGAAGGGGTTTAAGGTAAGTTTGGTGTGAGTGATGAAGGTTGGTTTATTTCCGTTGGTGGAGTGATTGGCTCTTCATCGGTTGAGGAACTCAACACGATGGGTTCTGGGGTTGCAGCGAAGGAAACATGTACATATTGTACATCTTCAGAGGGTAGAGCCTCTGGTTCCCTTGTTTGGGTTACTTCGGTTGAGGGTGGTGGTTGTGTTTGTGGTGATGGTGATGGTGATGGTGGTGCAGCAGATTCTGTATGTTATATAGCCACGGCCTTTGTCTCCCCCTCATGAGGTCCAAGACCTTGATCATCGGGGTCTTGGTCTTCATGCCTTGGCCTTTTGTGTTGGCGGCTGCTGGAGCAAGAGGCTCTGCTTCTCTTCTTCTTTTTGTCCTTCCTGAAGGATGCAAGATACACCTTCAGGGCAGCTTGTCTTTTACTCGCCTCCATTGTTTGGAGGAGAAAGGTGGTGCACCGTTGTTCATCGGCCAGGTTCTGGGAGAGAACCCTTGTTGGATGGATGGCCTGATGAATGAATTTGGCACTAATCTCATTAAAAGATGAGACTAGCGCCTTGGACAGAGCCCGTAGGTTAGCTCTGGTTGCAAAGTTGGTGGAGGAGGATGAGACTTGTGGTGGTATAGAGGTGGTGGTGGATGTATATGGATGGATGGGAAGGTTGGTGATGAGGTCTCTCACCTCTGCAGTGAATGAGGAGAAGGCTTCATCAAGGGATGGGCCTGCAGAGGGAGGTTGGGGTGGAGGAGTAGGTTGGGGGATTTGGGCTAGGATAGTGGCGGGTAGTTGGGTGACGGTAGTTTGTATGAAGGCTATTTGATTGGTGAGGTTGGTAAGGGTATCTTCGATGGATGAGTTGGATTGAGGTGAGACTTGATGAGGAATTTGGGAGATAATGGTTGTGGGTAGGGAGTTAATGGTTTGAAGGATGGTTTGAAGTTGGGAGATGATGTATGTGAGGTTCTCATCGGCCTCAGTTGCCTGGGCCGTGAGGGTGGGATGGATTGGATAAGGATTTGGCTTCATTGGGTGGCTAGGGAGGAAGTGGTGTTATGGTGTTGGGTAATGGTTTGTTGGAGCATTTGTAATCGGGTGGTGTTGGCTTAGTTCTGGGTTTCGATTTGGGTGAGGTGATGTTGTAAGATTGCAAGAGATTGTTGGAGGTCAGAGGTATCGGTGGAGGGTTGCTTGTCTACAATCCTTTGCATGATGAGTTTAAGGTCTTCCAAGCACTGCATCACTGTATCGAGAAAGGCTTGGAACTCAGCCTTTGTGACCAGGTTAGCATGTGGGGTAACCCCTGCAGCAACAGATGCTGCAGGTTGTGCCTCTGCTTCTGAGGCGCCTTCTTGGCCTTGTGAGAAGGTAGGCCTAGAAGGAATTCCATCACGTCCTTGATAGCCCTCAAGAGAGCTATCTCGTGATGTTGCGACATCTGCTTCCTCTTCCTCGGCTTCAGAGGCCGGGTAAGTGAAGCAAATGTGTGTCCCCTTTGGTAGATCAAATATCGAAGGGGGATGTGCATGAAGGGAAGATCGCTCTGAACGATCTTGGGGTTTAATATCAGAAGCAACACATGCTTCTGTGTGTGTGGTGGGATGTGTCGAGCCCTGAGGCGAGGGGGATCTTATATCTTCATCACCTCTCTGTTGAGAGAGGGGTGATGGAAAATGTGGTTCCTCGGATGATACATCTCCAGAGGCCCAAAGAATGGCCTCTGGATGGCTGGCTAGGGTTGGGATTGGACTGGGTCATCCTGTTTCAATACCCCTTTGGCTTTGATCGCCAGGGGTAGTAGATGTGGTTGCCCTTTGGGAAGTGGGTTGAGGAAGTGTATGAGTAGGTTCGGGGGAGGCACGATGAGTAGCATCATCATCATCATCATCATCATCATCTTCATCATCCGATGAAGATGACTCATGTGCTCCCTCGCTTGGTAGGGGGACGACTCTAATCGCTTTGGGGTAGCTGCCCTTGGTTCCTGGGACAACATAGAGCGTTCATAGGCTTGGCGTATCTTAGATGTCGATGGAATGACATTGAGCATAGCCCTGGAAAGTGGAGGGTTGATACTGTAACCCTCCTTCGAGAGGGTTGGGCGATGTCCATGCATCTTGTAGACAGGGGTGAAGGGCTCCTCAGTTGGTAGACCATGCTGCCTCATTGCGTCCCCAATGAAGAGGGCGAGGAAGCGAGGGAAGAGAACCGCAGAGAGAGGCTTGCCAACGGCTTGGAGTTTAGATTTCTTGACCACTGCCGTATGAATCTCGTTGTAGATCAGGAAGGCATAGTTGAGGTTCAAGTCAAAGAACAGCCCATACATGATAGTCATGATGTTTATGTTCCCTTGGTCCAATGAGCCCAATTTACATGTGAGGGCCCTATTGAGAATGGAGAAAAATATATTCCACATCGGCGGGAGGAATTGGCGTTTGAAGTCCGATACGTTGCATAGGTCACGATTGTAACCTAGCATCTTCACAAAGCGGAGGATGACGTCGGTGGTTGGTGGTTAGTCATATTGTTCAATTCCAAGTTCCCGTCGAGTGGGAATGCACAGAACCCGAGAAACCTTAGCCCGCGATATCTTGAGCGAGCATATCATATCGTTAGGGGCGTCCATGTCCCCCATTATTCCATGGTTTTCCGGTTCAAACTAGCACATTTGCCAATATTGCTGGACGTACTTTATGGGTACACCGGTGTCAGTAAGAGTGAGGGCGGGAAGAAGAATGCAGTTCTTGAAAAACTCGATCATAACTGCAAATCTGTCATCAAACAGGGTGTTTCGGAGTTCGATAGAGTGGTTGTTTGGCTTCATGGGTAGGAAGACAATAGCGCGACTGTCGGCGCCTGTGGATTGGACTCTGCTGTCATTATTGTGCGATTCGTGGGAGGCGGAGGAGGCCATTGTTGATGAAGTTGTAGGTTTGTTGTTCGTCAGAATATAGTTGCAGGTTTATGGAAGCGTAAAGAGAAGATGGATGAGGAAGAAAGGTATTTATAGGTGGGATTATGGTGAGGGAGTAAGGTGTGGGGGGTGGAGGGGTGGAAGGGAAATGGTTTCTTGATTATTAAAATATAATAATCATGAAAAGTTTTGGCGGTTGTGGGTATAGATGATTTGATTTGAAGAACGTGAGCCGTCTTGATTGTACGTGCCATTAATGTTAGATGACACGTGTCAAGGTGGGGTTAGGGAGGGGGAAAGTTGAAAGGGTGTATGGGGAACTGGCTGTATGAGTTGTCAGGCGCATGGTATGATGACATTATGAATTATTTGAAATAAAAAGGTATTCCAAATAATATCTTGATGAGTACGTATCCCAAAAATAATTTGAATTTAAAATCCCATCTAATTGTAAGATTAATACTAATTACGAAGTTTTGATCTTCTAAAAACCGATGTTGTATAGTTTTTAGTCACAAAAGCTGCAATTTTGTATAATCTTGAAAATGATTTTCAATTAAGATGAGTTTTTGTAAAAAAATTTGTCATGGAACCAGAGGAGCTCTGGTTGGTCATGACCCATTGGGTGAGGAACTAGGGGAGTTCTGGTTTAACATCGATGAAGGAGTTCATGGATGTAATGTTGGATTGCGTGATATAGAGGCCTTGGAACAAGCCAGAGGCTCTAGATAAGCATTGTTAATCCATTATATAGAATCAGAGGAGCTCTGGTTAAATACATATGTAGCATTTAGGTGGCCAGAGACTCTGGATAGTAGAACCAGAGGCCCTGGATGAAAAATGCATAAAAAAAAGATGTGAAGATAAAATTGTTGCTCCCCTTCAAATGATGCATGAGTAAGGATTTTGAAGTTTTCAAAGACTCCCCCTCAAACAAATAATAAAGAAGAATTAGGGGTACCAGAGGCTCTGGTCTATACAACCAGAGGCTCTGGTTGTGAAGGATGATAAATGTATGAAAGGTGGCYAAGTGGAAGTGGAGAAAGGGTCTTTGAGACCAGAGGAGCTCTGGTTCCAAAGAGAACAAAGCTAGAGGCTCTGGTATTTAGAACCAGAGGCTCTGGTTGTGAAGCAAAGAAAATGGGTAATGGAAAATGGTGAAGTGTATGTGAAATAATATGATGGATGAGCCTTTGAGACCAGAGGAGCTCTGGTCCCAAAGATTGTGAATCTAGAGGCTCTAGTCTTTAGAACCAAAGGCTCTGGTTATGAAAGCAAAAGAATGAAATATGAAAGAATATGGTTAAGTCCATATGTAGGGAGAAGAGGGAAACTCTTTGGGACCAGAGGGGCTCTGGTTACAAAAAGTATGAATCCAGAGGCTCTGGTCTTTAGAACCAGAGGTTATGGCATGGTATAGAAGGGGTGTGTTTTATACCAAGTCATAGATGGGAACTTGATAGCGTTGGTTTCAAAGCAATTGGAAGTCAGAGGCTCTGGTCTTTGGAACCAGAGGCTCTGGGTGGGAAGGGAATACTTAGTGTATGAAAACTAAGTATATGCTTTGGACCAGAGAGGCTCTGGGTCCAAAGGATAAAGAAAAATGAGGAGATGAAATGAATGAATGCTTAAGTCCAAGTTGAGACACAAAAGGATGTAGACTCAAAGAACTGGATACCAGAGGCTCTGGTCTATATGACCAGAGGCTCTCGTGATTAAGAGAATACTTGTACTAAGTATTTGCTTTGGACCAGAGGGGTTCTGGTTCCAAAGGTGGTGGAGATTGTTTGCCAAAAATTGTTCGAAGTAAATCTAAATAGCCAGAGGCTCTGGTCTTTATGACCAGAGGCGTTGTTTTATGATACTTGGAGTTTCTGGCTAAAATTTTATATATCACTTATAGGCATAACCATGAGATATTGAAGATCTCTGGTTGTAAGCTAATGAGTGGCTTTAAGTAGTGAGATTCAACATACCCATCTTACTGACTAGGAATAAAAATATTTTCTCATCAAGAGCTTTTGTGAATATATCAACAAGTTGAATCTCAGTTGGAACAAAATACATTTCTATATTACCTTTTTCAACATTGTCTTTCAGAAAATGGTACCTTACATCAATGTGCTTGGTCTTGGA
>NC_037539.1:26992312-26993863 GCF_001531365.2 Cynara cardunculus var. scolymus
ACATTGATGTTTTCAATGACGATCTTTGTCCTTTTGATGTAGACTCTGTAGGCTTTGGCGGTTTGAGAGTAGCCCAGCAAGATTCCTTCATCAGCTTTCTTGTGAAACTTGCCAAGATATTCTCTATCGTTGAGTTCAAAACATTTGCACCCAAAGATATGAAAATATTTGACATTTGGTCTTCTGTGGTTGATGAGCTCATATGGTGTCTTCTGGTGTCTCTTGTTAATAATTGATCGATTTTTGGTGAAGCATGTAGTTGAAATAGCGTCAACCCAAAATGTGATAGGTAACTCCGATGAAGCAAGCATGGTCCTTGCTACTTCCACTAAGGTTCAATTCCTTCGCTCTACCACTCCATTTTGTTGTGGAGTTCTTGCGGATGAGAAGTTTTGTGTAATGCCTTCACTGAAGAGATAGTCATCAATTCTAGCATTTTTGAATTCAGTTCCATTGTCGCTTCTAACCTTCACTAGTTTTTGTTGTAGAAGGATTTGAAGCCTTTTCATCACTCCAATGAGTAGGTCTGGAACTTTTGATTTCTTCGTTACAAATTCAACCTAAGTGTATCTGGAGTATTCATCGATCAATACTAGCATATACTTCTTTCCAGAGAGACTTTGGGTTGATATAGGCCCACAAAGGTCTATACGAATCATGTCTAAGGGCTTGGTGCAGGAGGTTTCTGACTTGGTTTTATGTGAGGCCCGTTTTAACTTACCCATCTCACAGGCTAAGCAAAGATGATCTTTTTCGAATTTGAGATCCGGAATTCCCTTGACCAACTTCTGTGTGGCTAGTTTTCGTAGTGCATCAAAGTWGAGGTGTGAGAATTTCTGATGCCATAGCCAATTTTCATCACTCTTATGGGAAACAAAATAAAGGGTGTCTTGTCCCATTGAGGACTCAAAATCTAGAAGATAGAGATTTCCTTCTCCCTTTGCTTTGATGATTGTCTGTCCGGGCATTGTTTCTATTATGCAGAAACCTTTGCGAAACCTGACTTCAAGACCCTTGTCGCATCCTTTGATAGTGTCCTTGCTTCAATCCTTCGACATAAGACACTTTGCTGATGGAGATGTTGCCTTTGATGAGAGTGTCATATCCTTTGATAGTGTCCTTGCTGTTGTCTCCAAAAGTCACAGATCCTCCAGATTTTTCGATGAAGGAGGATAGTTGACTTTTATCACCAGTCATGTGCCTGGAGCAACCGGAGTCCCTATACCATGGTTGCACATGCTGGTCCTTCAAGACAAATTAAGGGGTTTTAGGTACCCATTTCATAATGGGTCCTCGTTTGTTAGTAGGGGATTTCACACTCTTTTCATTGCCCTTAGACTTTGCAGGCTTGGGTTTATTTGCCTTTCCCTTGCCCTTGGRTTTGGGCTTTTTCACGTTTTTATTGGTTTTAACTTTGTATCGATAAACGTGTTGTGAAAAGGGGCAGTGATGTGTCAACATGTGATTCCTCAGGTTTTGTAAAAGAGTTAAACATTGACAATGATGATGCTTTGGATCTGTATGTCTAACTTTCTTTTTATTCGATGTAAA
>NC_037539.1:26996363-27015369 GCF_001531365.2 Cynara cardunculus var. scolymus
TACAATGAGCTCCTCTTACAAAGATTACAAAGACTTACCCTATTTATAGGGTCAAACTTCTAAACATAGTCAAAGTCAAACCTGTCTAAGAAAAGTCAAACACGATGACTTTTACAATTATAGACAATATTTAACTTTCAAGACGAATACAATTTAATACTGATTTTCAGTCCTAACATTCTCCCGCTTTGTATTAAGACTTAAAAGAAATTTTGCGCTTTGAGTCCTGTTTGAACTTTGAATCTTTAAGCACARTATGTCATCTTCAAAAGAAATCTTCAACTTAAAATCTTCAAGCAATCAACTGTTGAGAAAGATTTTCTAGCATTCTCCCCCTCGAATGTAAAATCGTGATGATCTTCTCTTTTGACAATGTAGAACAGTAATCAACAGAAACAATGTACAAGATTTGATCTTCAAAGAATCTTCAATAAACTGTTGTAAAGATGATATTCACATTCAACATCTCTCAGTCGTTGTACCACATGAATAATCTTTCTGTAATTATCTCCAGTCGCACTTCTTTTGAGTCTTTTGCCAATTTCGAAGTTACTCCTCCTTGATCTTTGCATCAGATTCCCTTTAAAAAGTTCGGAAATGAATATTTCATTCATTATTACATACTCCCCCTTATGATGAAATGAGAATCATTTCATCATACATAAGACGAATGAAATCTTCCGCGTAAACCGTCAATTCATGAAATTTTAAGTAGATCTTTGCAAATCCACTTATTTAAGCTTTTCAGATTAAGGGAATGGGAAGGTAACAACCAATTTCAACGAATGAAATTGTTTTCAATCTTAYAAAAAGATTGGCCTGTGAGTATAACAGATATACTCAGTACAACAGATGTACTGTATATATGAGACTTTTTGATGCTCATCTCACCAGGTCTTCCATTCAATCATTGATAGCTAAAAAATAGCATATCTATGAATGTTTTGGCAAATTAACATATAAAATGCTAAATCTGTGTAGTGTATAAAAATAAAGCAACGTATGCTTTTTTTAGGCTCAAAAAGATAAATCGTGTGAACTACACAAATTTATCAGACTCAATATGTGATCAAAAAGACTTGGAGGGGGGACATATATCCTTCTAATTCAATATCAACTTTCTCCGAATGAGAAATTGATAGATAATGAGCTACGTGCCCCAAGTGTTATTGAAACACTTGTCTGTTGAGAGATAAATGAGTAGCTGGTGGGGTTGTGACAAGAATTGGCCTGGGCTTTGCCTTTTTCAATATTACTCTCCAAAAATCGAGAACTAATAGATTATGTGGTATGCTCGGATTATATAAGTTTGGAACAGGATTTTCATTTTCTTTTAATCCTGACACAACTCTCGTCAATTCTTTTTGCTCACAACAACTACCCCTCTCTTTTTCATTTTAGTCTCAGCACATAAACCCTTTTTGTATTTAAGCTCACTCAGATATGGTTATCCTCTTGGGTAGGTCTGTCAGTTTTGACATTCCATAGAGGTATTTCTGATAAGCACTCAGTCCCTCCTAAAAAAGTATGCTCAGTTGATCACAATGGTTGATCAAAATATTATTTCTTTAGAGCACAATGATCAAATAAAAAATCGATCAAGAAATTTGGCTTTAAGCACAATTAACGAAAGAATGATGCAACAATGATCCGATTATTCGATATGTATGAGAGAAATGAATGAAGATCTGTAAGAACGAGTTTACAGATTCTGATAAAAAAATGAATGTATATCAGTCAAAGTAAAAAAATATCAGAAAACAAAACTTTGAATACAAACGAGTGTATTATCATCGAAAAATGATTATCTTATAAGAGACGTGAAAATAACAGTTTGAAGAATAGTTGAAACAGGTATTGGAGTTATGTACGACGAGAAATTACGCATGTAAAATATCAGGAAATACCTGTTCAGGAAAATGTACTCGTTACCAAAAAAAAATCATTTTCCAAAAACATTTATTGAAAATTTCTAGAGACTCCCCCTAGAAAACAGATTTAAGTAATGATTCAGTTAAGCTCAAAAGAATTAAAAAATTGAAACATTTTAAGCACGGGTTCTAAACTGAGTGTTTAGAAACCACACTCGGTAAAGCACGNAATTGAAACATTTTAAGCACGGGTTCTAAACTGAGTGTTTAGAAACCACACTCGGTAAAGCACGGGTCCTGAACTGAAATGTTCAGAAGCCTCATCAATGACTTCATCAAAAGATATATTCACGCTTTCATTGATGATTTTGGTCCGTTTATTGTAGACCCTGTATGCAGCGGATGTCTTCGAGTATCCAACAAAAACTGCTTATACTTCAACTTGCTAATCTCTACTTTTACTTCATCCACATTTAAACATCCTTGTGGCTCACAAAGCGTGTATAACTTTGACAGAAGGTTGAGTCCATCTGCAACCACCTGCTCCTCAATAGGTGCTGCTTGACAAGTACGACGTTTCTTCCCAGATCCTGCAACCTAGGAGCTGCTCCCAAGCACACGAGCCTCCATATCCAGTACAACATCCATCTTCTCCTTCTAACCAAATTCATCCTTCGCTCGACCATAAATTTTCAGGGTGTCTATTCTGGGTAAAGTTGATCTATTAAAGGTTGGTCCTATAGATATTGTAATTTCTTCATCAGCCAGGAGTGATTCTGCAATAGTAAATGGGATGTCATACCAAGACCTCATGCCCTTATCTAGTTTTATAACTCTCTAAAGAATGGTAATATCAGATGGATATATGTCCCCCCTTCAAGTCTTTTTTATCACATATTGAGTCTGATAAATTTGTGTAGTTCACACTGAGGCAAGGAAGTCTCCAGTTGTTGATGTAGTTATGAGAAATCCAGATGGCAAAGAAGTCAGGTATCCAGTGCTTCTTACTCCTAATGAGAAACAAATGGCAAGAGAAGTTTGCATTGCATTTAGGCAAGGGGTCTGTGGGTTTGATCTCTTGTGCTGTGAAAGTCGTTCATACGTTTGTGATGTGAATGGATGGAGCTTTGTCAAAAACTCCTACAAATATTATGATGATGTTGCTTGTGTGTTGAGGAAGATGTTTTTAGATGCAAAAGCTCCCCATCTTTCAACAACAATTCCACCAATTTTGCCTTGGAAGGTCAATGAACCAGCTCAAACTTTTGAGGGGCTAAGACGTCAGGGAAGTGGGATCATTGGCTCATTTGGTCAGGCCGAGGAGCTACGTTGTGTGATTGCTATTATTCGTCATGGTGATAGAACTCCAAAGCAAAAGGTGAAGTTGAAGGTCACTGAGGAAAAATTGTTGAATATAATGCTAAAATACAATGGCGGCCAACCAAGAGCTGAGACAAAACTCAAAAGTGCAGTCCAATTGCAGGACTTGTTAGATGCTACAAGGATATTAGTACCTCGTACTAGACCTAGTCCAGGAAGTGATAATGAAGCAGAAGACATTGAACATGTGGAAAAGCTCCGTCAAGTTAAAGCAGTTCTTGAAGAGGGTGGTCATTTTTCTGGCATTTATCGGAAAGTTCAACTTAAGCCACTTAAGTGGGTTAAAGCTGCAAAGGCTGATACTGAAGAAGAACGCCCCATAGAAGCGCTCATGGTTCTTAAATATGGAGGCGTTCTTACACATGCGGGGCAGAAGCAGGCTGAAGAACTTGGCAGGTATTTCCGCAACAATATGTATCTTGGTGAAGGTACTGGACTGCTTCGCCTCCATAGTACATATCGGCATGACCTTAAGATTTACAGCTCTTCAATTTGTAGATTTGATACCAATTGTGTGTCCCTACGATCAATCTTCAAGCGTTCTTCTATGAATCAATGGCAGATTTGATAAACATTCAAGAAGACATATGAGATGAGAATAGAGAGAGAAAGTCAACAATCTTCAAATGTGGCAACTCTCTTTACGTATCATGAATATTACAATGAGCTCCTCTTACAAAGATTACAAAGACTTACCCTATTTATAGGGTCAAACTTCTAAACATAGTCAAAGTCAAACCTGTCTAAGAAAAGCCAAGCATGATGAATTTTACAATTATAGAAAATATTTAACTTTCAAGGCGAATACAATTTAATACTGATTTTCAGTCCTAACAATTTGTGTTTTGACGAGAGAGAAGGTCAAAAATTGAGAGATTTATGTTTGATCGTTTTGATTGAAAAATCAATCAATCGGCTCTGATGCCAATTGTTGATCCTAGATCTCTCAATAACACTAATAATCTAGTTAATAATAACCAAATTATAGTGATTTGATGAACAAAGTGATAAACACTCAAGAAAGAAATATAAACAATTAAGAACAATCTTGAGCGTCAAAGATTTCACTTTATAAATAATAAAAATGTAAAAGCGACTTTTTACAATAGGCCTAATCACCTATTTATACTAATTAGCTAATGAGAAGATAACTATATAATGAGACTTTTTAAGCTAATCTTTTATTAACAGATAACGTTTATCTAATCTATAGATAAGCTTTAATATTAGAGATAAACTTGAAATCTAGCTGTCGACTTGTCATCTCCAGCTGTCATTCATGATGTGATGAATCATCCTTATCTTTAAGTCTTCATCGTATGTTTCTAGATGATTTGCTGGAGAATTCTCAAAGTGTTTATGACCAAAGGATCGATGAGGATGCTCTTTCCATCGCATCCCAGGTCGTCCATCAGTCCTCTGGTTGTACTCCAGACTTAGCCGTTTCTGTCTTGATGTCTTCATCGGTCTTCTGGTTCTTCATCACTTATTGTTTTTCATTACTTTTTACATTATGAATTATGCGGTTTAACAAAGGAGATGTGTCTTTTGGAATAAGGGTGGCATATCAAGGAGAGGTGTTTCTTGGAATAAGGGTAACATATCAAGGAGAGGTGTCTTTTGGAATAAGGGWGGCATATCAAGGAGAGGTGTCTTTTGGAATAAGGGTGGCATATCAAGGAGAGGTGTCTTTTGGAATAAGGGTTGCATATCAAGAAGAGAGGTACTTTTGGATATAAGGGTGGCAATTGTGTGCGAATATTATAGCTCTTACTATTATGTCTTTTAAGAATACAATAGATTTGAGGCCTTACTTCTTTATGATTTGAGAACTCAAAGATGTTGTTCTTATTAGAAATAATAGTATTGACGTTATTGAGAAGGGGAAAACTTGTCCTACGGCCATTGGTATTGGTTAAAAATGTTTTGGAATGGAATGTTCATTTTATGAGGAACCAGAGGGGCTCTGGTTATTCCTTGTAAGGAACCAGAGGAGCTCTGGTTGTTCCTCAATATAGAACCAGAGGGTTCTGGATGATAGTTTGAAAATTTTACAAGTCTTTTACAAAGTTTTAGTTAAATCAGAGGCTCTGTATTCGTGAAAATTTTGTACTTAGAAACTTTTCTTATAAAAACAGACCAAAGGGGATCTGGTTGGCCTATACGGGTTGAACCAGAGGCTCTGGTTGGTCTTGCATGAAGATACAGAAGCTCTGGCTAGTAGAACCAGAGGCTCTGGCTAGTAGAACCAGAGGCTCTGGTCCTACATGATATTTTTAAAACATAATTTTATCCTTGGAAAAACTATGTTAATATCTATGATGTTGATCGATGAACATTTTTGGGAATTTTATTTAAGTAAGAGGCTTTGGTTATTTTAACAAGAAGCTCTGGTAGAGGAACCAAAGGAGCTTTGGTCCTCTTATGAGTTGAAATATTTTTTAAGTGTGGTCTTTGGAACCAGAGGTCTGATGGACTCAAATAGAATGTGATTTTAATTCTCTTTATGTGAAATGGTTTAAATGATTTGGTGATTCTCACCTTGCATTACATAAAAAGGGAACCTCACTAGACATTCATGTCTAACCCTCATTTTGTGTTTTCAAATATGTGTGCAGGTAACGATAATAGTGAAATAATATTGTATGATTACTTCCCTATGTGCTTAGAATTATAAAGCTCATATCTGAATGAGTTTTGGAGAATGGATATTATAGAAGAGCATGTACTTTTGGAATTTTTGAGTTGTACATTTTATAGCATAGTCTCTTGTTTTATGGACCTATGTGGGGAAAACATGTATTCTATGGATGATTTATGTGCAATATGCAATGTGCGGATTTGGGGGTGTTACACATTGTGGTGTAAAAATGTATATCTATGTAATGAAATATGTGTTATATGCAAATGTGGTGTTTGGGGGTGTTACAGAAGTGGTATCAGAGCCTTAGTTTAAGAGATTTAGGTATTCAAAACATGATGCCTAGACTTAAACTATCATTTGCATGTTAAGGGTCCCGGACATGATTAGTATCACTGGGAATAAAATATAATAGGTTAAAGAGGGAAGTATGTAATTATGAATTTATAGGTACATACCTATACTCGGATACCATATTATATTTGGGAATGTGAATACGTGATATTTATCACTAAATTATCTGCAGATATCTAGTCGATCACGAAGATCAGAGAGAATTGCCCACCCTGCATCTGAAGAAAAGGAGGAGTCTCCTGTTAATCCTCCAACTTATGCTTCGGGGAGTAGGGTCGGGGTAGAACCAGAAGTAGAGGGCGAGGAAGGAGTCAGATTCCGGAAAGGAGTCAGGCCGAGATTCTTTCGGATCAAGGGGAATCTATTTCTGGGAAAACACATCAGGAGCAAAGGCAGCAACCTGAGTTTATAACTAGAGACGTTCTAGCAAAAGAAATGGGAAAACTGAGGGAAACTTTGATATTCATTATGGGATTGCCAACTAGAGTAGAAACTGAGTGAGTTGGAATTAATCCTCCAGCTCCTTCAGCAGGCAGCAATAACCGGGGAGGAGACATAAAAATGTTCTTGACATGTAAACCTCCAACCTTTTCAGGAGAAAGAGATCTAGTAAAAGAAATGTGCTGGATAAAAGAGATTGAGTCAATATTCAACACTAGTAGGTGTTCTAAAGAAGTTAAGGTTAGATTTGTGGTATCTATGCTGAAATCTAATGCCTTATATTGGTGGGATGTGGAGTCCTCATGTTAGACCCCATAAGTCTTATGTATGGAAGTAATGAAGACAAACAAATGATGAAGAACCAGAAGGCCGATGGAAGACTTCAAGGCAAAATGACTAAGTCTAAAGAACAAACAGAGGGTCGATGAACTGACCAGAGATGCGATGGAAATTGCATTTTCATAACCCCTTTGGGTATGAACACTTGGAGTTTTCCTCACTAGTTCAACCAGAGGCATGCGATGAAGATATGAAGATAAGGTTGAACTAACGACCCATGGAAGACAGCTGGAGATTACTAATCAACAGCTGGATTCTACAAAGTTTGTCTTGTTTTATTGTTTATCCATGTTTAGATAAGCTTTATCTGTTCTTAGAAGATTAGCTAAATAGTCTCACTAAATAGTTATCTTCTTAGCTAGATTACTAGTATAAATAGGTGGTTAGGCCTATTGTAATGTTTGACACTTTTACGTTTTTCACAATCATTGAAATAAAGTGAAACCTTTGACACTCAAGTATATTATTTGATGCTCATCAATTGTTCTTGAGTGTTCATCATTTTATTCTTCCAAACACTATAATTAGGTATTCTTAACTTAGTTATTAGTGTTATTGAGAGATCTTGGATCAACAATTGGTATCAGAGCATGTTGATTGTTTTTTCAATCAAAACGATAATTAAAATCTCTCAATTTGCCTTTTTTTTTCAAAAAAGATCTTCTCTAAAACATAAGTTTTCTCTTCCAAAATCTTAAATGGCCAACTGAAATTTCGCTTACAGTGTTGGTTCCCTCACAAAACCTCCAACTCTTCAAAGAGAAGTGTATCCACAATGGAGGATACGGATGGTAAACTTTCTGGAAGGAAAGGACAAAAATCTTCTGTGATCTGTCATGGAGGGCCCCTACGTTCAACAGAGTCTTGTTTCAAGAGTCCCAGGAACAAATACCACAGTAGAAATTCCTGCCTATTACATGCCCAATGATGAGAAGAATTGGGATGAAGACATAGAGCGCGTGGAGACTGACAAGAAGGCCAAACGACTAATCATCATGGCTAATCCCAATGAAATCTTCCAATCCCTTGATGCATGTTCCACAGCAAAGGAACTATGGGATGAGCTGGCAAGCCAATTAGAAGGAGGAGCAAAAACAAAGAAGAATCGTAAAGCCCAATGTCTCAACGAATATACCAACTTCAAGGCTCTTCCAGATGAACCGATTCAGAAGACATACGATCGTTTCAACACATTGATTTATCAATGTCGTCGAAACGATATCTCCAGGACGAAGGAAGAAAATAATGTTTTGTTCCTTAAAAGTCTCAGCGATGAATGGACACAGCTGTCAATGTCCCTTCAAGCAAATCAGGACTTAGACGGCTGGTCACTTCATGACGTATACAGAAGGCTTGCTACACAAGAGAATGATATCATGAAGAAGAAAGTGTCCATCGGTGGACCCCTGGCTCTTGCTGCTGAAGAAAAGGATGTTTCAAGGACCTCCACCAGAGACCACAAGAAGAAAGGAAAGAAAGCACTGATGGTAGAATCAGAATCTGAGGACGAGACATCCGAATCAGATGATGATATCAAAGCCTTTGTTAAATCTCTGGCCTTGATTACAAAACAGTTATAGAAGAAGTTCATCAAAAGACCCTATGAACGAAGAGACTTCAAAAGGGAGAAGTACCAACCATCCTATGAAAAGAAGCCATCAAAATTCTATCAGAGGGAAGACATAAGAGATGGAAGAGAAGAGAGAGAAGATAGAAGAGAGGAGAAGAAAGAAGACAGAGACGGAAGGAAAAATGACCTCCGCTGCTTTAGGTGCAGAAAAATCGGTCATTTTTCCAAAGAATGCAGAGGATGACTAGTAAAGGATGCTGATTACTACAAGAATAAATATAAATAGAATCCAAGAGAGCGAAGCTTGATGGCTGAGAATGAAAATTGGGTGTTTCATTCTTGATCCAATGAAGAAGATAAAGCACTCATCTGTCTGATGGCCACATTCAATGCATAATCCGCCTCTGACTCTGATAATCAGGTATGTGAGTCTACTTTCGATGAAACCAACTCTGCTCCATCTAAGCTATAGTTAAGGGTAATAAAACTTTCAGAGGACTTCTTGAAACTAAACAAAAAATTAAATTTTGAAAAATCTGAAAGACTTAAAGCGAAAAAAGAAGTCAATTTCTACAAAAGAGAGACTGATATTCTAACCAAAGAAAAAGCCGAACTCATCAAGGAAAAGACTCGCATCACCACTCTTAAAAAATTAGAAGAAGAAAAACTTTTGGAATTAAACAAGCGAATAACCAAAGACTTAGAAAAGAAAGCTAAGACCTTAAAAGAATCTGAGGCAGAGAGACTTAACTCAGTAGCTCTCAAAGATTTCTTTCAAAAAGAAAGGGAGGTTCTTCACCAGAAGCTTCAAACCAATGAACTTCAGATGAAGAAATACATGGATGCCCAAAATGTATACGAAAAGTTAAATGGTCAAACGGACACTTAAGGGATTGGATTCAATGAATTGGACTCCTTCATCGAAACAAAGAAATCTACCCTTGAATCCACTTTCAAACTTGGATGCATTAAAAAATCTGACTTTTTCCTGAAACCAAAAGCAAATTTTAAAAGAGTTAAAGTTGATGGAAAAACTGTCGTTTTAAGATAGGATTTTGAAAACGTAGTGTACGAAAGCAGTACATGTAATATTTCTGATGAAAGGAATGATGCCTTCAAATCAGAGACCGATGGAGACCCTATGGTTAAATCAGAGTCTCTGGTTGTTGTTGATCCCAGATCTCTCAATAACACTAATAATTTAGTTAAGAATAACCAAATTATAGTGATTTAACGAAGAAAGTTATGAATACTCAAGAGGAAATTAATAACAATTAAGAACAGTCTTGAGCTTCAAAGGTTTCACACTTTATTATAAGAAGAACATAAAGCTATTCAAGCAACTCATAAAAGCGACTCTTTTTACAATAGATCTAATCACCTATTTATACTAATCAGCTAATAAGAAGATAACTATCTAATGAGACATTTTAGCTAATCTTCTATTAACAGATAACGTTTATCTATTCTATGGATAAACTTTAGTATTAAAGATAAACTAGAAATCTAGCTGTTGACATGTCATCTCCAGCTGTCATTCATGATGTGATGAATCATCCTTATCTTTAGATCTTCATTGTATACTTCTAGACGATTTGCTGGAGAATTCACTAAGTGTTGATGACCAGAGGATCGATAAGGGTGATCTTTCCATCGCATCCCAGATTGTCCATCGGTCCTCTGGTTGTACTCCAGACTTAGCCGATACTGCCTTGATGTCTTCATCTGTCTTCTGGTTCTTCATCACTTATTGTTTTTCATTACTTTTTACATTATGAGTTATGGGGTTTAACAATCTCCCCCTAAGTAATGAAATAACAAACATATGCTAGTCTAAAGACATTTGTGATGAACATCGACTAATCTAATAGAAAGACATCCATTTCCAAATTTTCATTGGACGATGAAATTCTTACAAAACTGGAATCGAAATACATCAAGGCAAAAAAAAAATTAACTCATCATGAGCTACCTGAATATATTTTTCTGAAGCGTAGGAGCAGTCTTCGATATGCAATGACTATTGATATCTCGTGAATGAGTCGACTCCCTTCTTCTCTTGGCACATAATGTCTGCCCAGTCTTTCTCGAATGACTTTCTGAAACCATTCAAGTGTATCTGTTGAATACTTGAAGGCCTCAGTCAGTCTGAATAATTTTTTGATCCGAACTCATTCTTGTAAACAAGTCCAAGTTCGGGTTGAGTTATAACTAAAGCAGATCATATCTCCTGCAAGCCTTGGAAGTCATCGTTTGGAGGAGCGCAGTAGAGCCTTTCAATGCCTAGCCGAAGAGCTATTTCAAAATCGCTCTTGGCTCTGTAGTTTACCAGGGTTTCCATCGTTTTTACCACAGCTCGGTTTGCTATTCCATATCTGATGTCGTGGTCTTGCCTCTGAACCGTGTATGCATATAATTTGATCAAGTCATATGGGTTGACGTTGATGTGGTCGTTCTCGTTGCAGATGGAAACTAACCCACGTGCTCTCTCCACAGTAAACTCGACATATCGGATGGCTCGGTTAGCAAATGTCTTTATTTTCAAATCAATGACCCTCCTTATCCCATCATTCGAAAAGACAGCCTGGGGTGCTTGAGTGGTATGTCTAATGAATCTATGGTGTAGGAGGTCTATGGACTCAGGCGACAAGATTGGAGGGTTGATAGTCAAACTGTCATCGCAGACTTGGTAAAGATATTGATGAATATTTTCTAACAAAATTGGTTCCCTGGGCGACAAATCGGGACGTCTCCTCATTGACTCCATGCTCTGTATTATTTCATCAACCAAGCTCTGAGGAGGTTGCCTTGAGGAAGAGGGAGCATCCACATGCAATGCGGGTTAATGGGTTCAGGGTTGTGTATGGGTTGGTCTTGGTTCAGGTTGTGTTGGTTGGGGTTCATTTGGTTCGGTTTGAGTGGTTTCTGGTGCATRGGATTCGGTAGGAGATTGTGGTTGTTGGGGTGATGAAGGTTGTAGTGTCATTGGTTCCGGTTGCATAGATAAGTTGAATGGTTGAGTGGTGCGTGGTGTTGGTGAAGGGGTTAAGGGTAGGTTTGATGTGGGTGTTGAAGGAAGAGGTTGGTTTAGTTGTGTTGGTGGGGTAGTAGGTTCTTCATCGGTTGAAGAGCTCAACACGATGGGCACTTGGGTTTCAGCAAAGGGAACTTGTATATTTACATCTTCAGAGGGCAGAGCCTCTGGTTCCCTTTCTTGGGTTCCTTCTAGTGATGGTGGTGGTTGAGGTGATGGTGGTGGTTGAGGTGATGGTGATAGTGGTGCAGCGGATTCTGTTTGTTGTGCAGCCACGACCTGTGTCTCCCCCTCATGAGGTCCAAGACTTTGATCATCGGGGTCTTGGTCGTCATGCCTAAGCCTCTTGTGTGGGCGGCTGCTTGAGCAAGAGGCTCTTGGCCTCTTCTTCTTCTTTTCCTTCTTGAAGGTAGCGAAGTATTCATTCAGGGCGGTTGACTCGCCTCCATTGTTTGTAGGAGGGAAGTTGTGCGCCATTGTTCATCGGCTAGGTTCTAGGAGAGAACCATTGTTGGATGAGTGGCCCGATTAACAAATTTTGCACTGATCTCGTTAAAAGATGAGACCGGTGCCCTCGACAAAGCTTGCAAGTCCGCTCGTGTGGCAAACTCGGTCATGGCGGATGAAGTTGGTGGTGGCATGTCGGAGGTGGATGTGTATGGGAGAATGGGAAGGTTGGTTATTAGGTCTCTCACCTCTGTAGTGAAAGTGGAGAAGGCTTCATCGAAGGATGGGCCTGCAGAGGGAGGTGGTGGTTGAGAAGTTGGTTGTGGTATTTGGGCGAGTATAGCGGCGGGTAGTTGGGTGAGGGTGTCTTGGATGGAGGCCATTTGGTGGGTGAGATTGGCTATGGAACCATCGATAGATGTGGTGGATGGTTGTGGTGTTTGGTGATGGACTTGGGGAGGGGGATGGTTGTAGATAGGGAGTGAAGGTTGCGGAGGATGGTTTGAAGTTGGGTGATTATGTAGGTGAGGTTCTCATCGGCCTCAGTTGCCTGGGCCGTGAGGGTGGCGATGGATTGGATGATGACTTGATTTTGTTGGGTGGCTAGGGAGGAAGTGGTGTTATGGTGTTGGATGACGGTTTGTTGGAGCATTTGTAAGCAGGTGGTGTTGGTCTGTGTTTGGGTTTCAATTTGGGTGAGGTGGTGTTGTAAGATTGCAAGAGATTGTTGAATGTCAGAGGTAGAGGTGGAGGGTTGGTTGTCGACAATCCCTTGCATGATGAGTTTAAGGTCTTCCAAGGACCGCATCACTGTATCGACAAAGGCTTGGAACTCAGCCTTTGTGACCAGATCAGCAAGTGGGGTAACCCCTGCAGCAACGGATGTTGCAGGTTGTGCCTCTGCTCCTGAGGCCCCTTCTTGACCTTGTGAGAAGGTAGGTCTTGAAGGACTTCCATTGTGTCCTTGATAGCCCTCAAGAGAGGAGCTATCTCACGATGTTGTGACATCCGCTTCCTCTTCCTCGGCTTCAGAGGCCGAATAAGTGAAACGAGTGTGTGTCCCCTTCGATAGATCAAATATCGAAGGAGGTGGTGCAGGAAGGGGAGATCGCTCTGAACGATTATGGGATTCAACGTCAGAAGCAACACATGCTGCTGTGTGTGTGATGGGATGTGGCGAGCCCTGAGGCGATGGAGCTCTTATTTCTTCATCACCTCTCTGTTAGGAGAGGGGTGATGGTATATGAGGTTCCTTAGCTGATTCATCTCCAGAGACCCGATGAATGGCCTCTGGATGGCTGGTTTGGGTAGGGATTGGACTGGGTCGTCATTGTTCAATACCCCTTTGGCTTTGATCGCCTGGGGTAGAGGATATGGTTGCCCTTTGGGAAGTGGGTGGAGAGACTATTTGAGTAGGGCCGAGGGTGGCACATTGAGTAGCATCATCATCATCATCATTTTCATCATCCGATGATGATGACTCATGTGCGCCCTCGGTGGGCGTAGGGGACGGCTCTAGGTGCTCCGGGGTAGCTGCCCGCGGTTCATGAGGCAGCATGGAGCGTTCATAGTTCTGGCGTATCTCAGATGTCGATGGTATGACATTGAGCATAGCCCTTGGAAGAGGACGGTTGATGGTATAACCCTCCTTCGAGAGGGTTGGTCGATGACCATGCATCTTGTATACGGGCGTGAATGGCTCTGCGGCTGGTAGGCGATTCTTCCGCATTCCGTCCCCGACGAAGAGAGCGATGAAGCGGGGAAAGAAAACCACAGGGAGAGGCTTACCAGCGGCCTGGAGTTTCGACTTCTTGACTACCGCCGAAAGTATTTCGTTATAGATGAGGAAGGCGTAGTCGAGGTTCAAATTGAAGAACAGCCCGTACATTATGGTCATGATATTTATATTGCCTTGGTCCAAGGAGCCCAGTTTGCATGTAAGGGCTCTGTTCAGAAGGGAGAAGAGCATATTCCACATCGGTGGAAGGCATTGACGCTTGAAATTGGATATGGTGCGTAGGTCACGGTTGTAACCTAGCATCTTTACGAACCGGAGAATGTCTTCGGTGGTTGGTGGTTCGTCAAATTGCGCAATTCCAAGTTCCTTGCATGTGGGAATGCACAGTATCCAGGAAACCTTGGCCCATGATATTTTAATGGAGCAAATCATATCGTTAGGGGGGTCTATGTCCCCCATAATGCCGTGGCTTTCTTCATCAAACTCACAGGTTTGCCAATACTGTTGAACGTACTTTATTGGTACGGCTGTATCGGCAAGAGTGAGAGCAGGAAGAAGAATGTTGTGTCTGAAGAACTCAACAATAATGGCAAAAGGGTCGTCAAACAGATCAGGTTTGAGTTCAAGAGCGTGATTATTCGGCCGCATTGGTAGAAAGATGATAACACGGCTATCTGCTCCTGTAGACTTTATTCGGCTATCATTATTGTTTGATTCATGAGATGTGGAGGATGCCATTGTTGTAGGTTTGGGAAGGGTGCCGGTTTGTAGTTCGTCAGAGTTTAGTTGCAGGTTTATGGAAGCGTAAAAGGAAAATGGAGGAGGAAGAAAGGTATTTATAGGCGGAAAGATGGGGAAGAATTTGGGTAGTGGGGGGGTGGGGGGAAGGGAAACGTTTCTTGGTTATTTAAATATAATAATCATGAAAAGTTTTGGCGGTTTGGTTTGTGACGATTTGATTTGTAGAACGTGAGCCGTCTTGATAGTATGTGCATTTAATATAGTAGGACACGTGTCAAAACGGGGTAAGGGAGGAGGAAGGTTTAAAAGGGTATGTGGGGAATAGGTTGTTGGAGATGTCAGGCGCGTGGTTATGATGACGTTATAAATTATTTGAATAAAATAGTATTCAAAATAATAACTTGACGAATACGCAACCCCAAAAATAATTTAAATTTTAAAAATCCCATCTAATTGTAAGATTAATACTAATTACGAAGTTTTGATCTTCTAAAAACTTATGAGGTATAGTTTTTCGTCACAAAAGCTGCAATTTTGTATAATCTATGATAAATGAGTTTCAATTAAGATGAGTTTTTGTATAAAAATTATTGTCATGGAACCAGAGGAGCTCTGGTTGGTCATGACCTATTGGGGGGGGGGGGAACCAGAGGAGTGCTGGTTTGACATCTGTGAAAAAGTTCATGGATGTAGTGTTGGATTGTATGTTATAGAAGCCTTGGATTTCAAATCAGAGGTTCTAGATAAACATTGGAAATCCATTATGTAGAACCAGAGGAGATCTGGTTAAATACATATATGTAGCATTTGTAGTGGCAAGAGGTTCCGGATAGTAGAACCAGAGGCTCTGGTTGGAAAATGCATCTATAAAAAATGAAGGTGAAAAAGTTTGCTCCCCCTCAAGTGATGTATGAGGATGGATGTTGAAAGTATAAAAAACTCCCCCTTAAATAAATAATAGTTAAAAATGGAGAACTTAGGGACCAGAGGCTCTGGTGTATACAATCAGAGGCTCTGATTGTGAAATGCGTAATGGAGGAGAAAAGACGCATGTGAAATGATAGAGGTGGCCAGAGGCTCTGGTCTATACAACCAGAGGCGCTGGTTCTGAAGAGAAAATGATGTATAGCTAAGCAATGAATATGGATCTTTGAGACCAGGGGAACACTGGTTCCAAAGATTTTGAATCCAGAGGCTCTGGTTTTTGGAACCAGAGGCTCTGGTTGTGAAGGCAAGAGAATATTGTGAAAGTAGTAAGTAGTTTACATGGAAGAGGGAAAGTCTTTGGGACCAGAGGAGCTCTGGTTACAAAGAGTATGAATCCAGATGCTCTATTGAACCAGAGGCTCTGGTTGGTAAGAAAATACTTGGTAAAAATTACTAAGTATTTGCTTTGGACCAGGGTAGCTCTGGTTCCAAAAGTCGATGGATATTGTTTGCCAAAATCAAAGTTAATCTAAATAGTCAGAAGCTCTGGTCTTTATGACCAGAGATGCTCATTTAGAATAAGTGGATTTTATGGCTAATAATTTATATATCACTTATAGGCATAACCATGAGATATGAAAGACCTCTGGTTTCATGTTAATGATTGCCTTTAAGTGGTGAGATTCAGCATACCCAGCTTGCTGACAAGGAATAAAAACCTTTTCTCATCAATAGCTTTTGTAAAAATGTCAGCAAGTTGAATCTCAGTTGGAACAAAGTACATTTCTATATTACCTTTTTCAACATTGTCTTTTAGAAAATGGTACCTTACATCGATGTGCTTGGTCTTGGAATGTTGTACTGGATTGGCAGAGATGGCTATATCACTCTTAGAGTCACATAGGATAGGAATTTTGTCATAAGAGAAACCATAGTCCTTAAGTTGAGTCTTCATCCAGAGAACTTGTGAACAACGACTAGCAGCAGCTACATACTCTGCTTCTGCTGTGGATGTTGAGACACAATTTTGTTTTCTGGATGTCCAACTTACTAGCTTGTCCCYCAAKAGTTGACAGCTTCCARACGTACTCTTTCTATCAAGCTTGCAACCTGCATGATCTGCATTTGTATAAGCTATTAGATCNNNGCTGCAATTTTGTATAATCTATGAAAAATGAGTTTCAATTAAGATGAGTTTTTGTATAAAAATTATTGTCATGGAACCTGAGGAGCTCTGGTTGGTCATGACCTATTGGGGAGGGGGGAACCAGAGGAGTGTTGGTTTGACATCTGTGAAGAAGTTCATGGATGTAGTGTTGGATTTTATGTTATAGAAGCCTTGGATTTCAAATCAGAGGTTCTAGATAAACATTGGAAATCCATTATATAGAACCAGAGGAGATCTGGTTAAATACATATATGTAGCATTTGTAGTGGCTAGAGGTTCTGGATAGTAGCACCAGAGGCTCTGGTTGAAAAATGCATATATAAAAAATGAAGGTGAAAAAGTTTGCTCCCCCTTAAGTGATGCATGAGGATGGATGTTGAAAGTATCAAAAACTCCCCCTTAAATAAATAATAGTTAAAAATGGAGAACTTGGGGACCAGAGGCTCTGGTGTATACAACCAGAGGCTCTGATTGTGAAATGTGTAATGGAGGAGAAAAGATGCATATGGATCTTTGAGACCAGGGGAGCACTGGTGCCAAAGATTTCGAATCCAGAGGCTCTGGTTGTGAAGGCAAGAGAATATCATGAAAGTAGTGAGTAGTTTACATGGAAGACGGAAAGTCTTTGGGACCAGAGGAGCTCTGGTTACAAATAGTATGAATCCAGAGGCTCTGGTTGGTAAAAAAATACTTGGTAAAAATTACTAAGTATTTGCTTTGGACCAGAGTAGCTCTGGTTCCAAAAGGCRATGGAGATTGTTTGCCAAAATCGAAGTTAATCTAAATAGCCAGAAGCTCTGGTCTTTATGACCAGAGGCGCTGGTTTAGAATAAGTGGATTTTATGGCTAATAATTTATATATCACTTATAGACATAACCATTAGATATGGAAGACCTCTGGTTTCAAGTTAATGATTGCCTTTAAGTGGTGAGATTCAGCATACCCAGSTTGCTGACAAGGAATAAAAACCTTTTCTCATCAAGAGCTTTTTTAAAAATGTAAGCAAGTTGAATCTCAGTTGGAAAAAAGTACATTTCTATATTACCTTTTTCAATATTGTTTTTCAGAAAATGGTACCTTACATCGATGTGCTTGGTCTTGGAATGTTGTACTGGATTGGCAGAGATGGCTATAGCACTCTTAGAGTCACATAGGATAGGAATTTTGTCATAAGAGAAACCATAGTCCTTAAGTTGAGTCTTCATCCAGAGAACTTGTGAACAACAACTAGCAGCAGCTACAGACTCTGCTTCTTCTGTGGATGTTGAGACACAATTTTGTTTTATGGATGTCCAACTTACTAGCTTGTCCCCCAAGAGTTGACAACTTCCAGACGTACTCTTTTGATCAAGCTTGCAACCTGCATGATCTGCATTTGTATAAGCTATTAGATCAAAGCCAGAGTCCTTTGGATACCAGAGACCCAATGAAGGAGTTCCCTTGAGGTATCTAAAGATCCTCTTGACTGCAGAGAGATGCGATTCCTTGGGATTTGATTGATATCTTGCACAAAGACATGTGGCAAACATAATATCAGGTCTACTAGCAGTTAGGTACAAGAGTGATCCAATCATGCCTCTGTAGGTTGTGACATCCACAAATTTGCCTGATGGATCAGCAAATAACTTAATTCATGTACCCATAGGAGTTCTCATCGATGATGAATTTGAGAGAGAGTATTTCTTCAGAAGGTCAGTCACATATTTGGASYRATTAATGAAAATTCCTTCTGAAGTTTGTTTTATTTGAAGACCAAAGAAGAAACTAAGTTCTCCCATCATACTCATCTCAAATTTGCATTTCATCAACTATGAGAATTTTTTACAATGTTTTTCATTTGTAGAACCAAATATAATGTCGTCCACATATATTTGAACAAGTAAAATGTTACCTTTATGCTTCTTGAGAAAGAGAGTTGTWTCGATTGTACCTTTYTCGAATCCATTGTCGATGAGGAAGGTAGATAGAGTTTCATACCAGGCTCTAGGTGCTTGCTTCAGCCCATAGAGAACTTTATCCAGAAAGTAGACGTAGTCTGGATGTTGTGGATCTTCAAAGTTAATAATAACCAAATTATAATGATTTAGCGAAGAAAGTTATGAATACTCAAGAGGAAATTAATAACAATTAAGAACAGTCTTGAGCTTGAAAGGTTTCACACTTTATTATAAGAAGAACGTAAAGCTATTCAAGCAACTCCTAAAAACGACTCTTTTTACAATAGGTCTAATCACGTATTTATACTAATCAGCTAATAATAAGATAACTATCTAATGAGACATTTTAGCTAATCTTCTATTAACAGATAACGTTTATCTATTCTATGGATAAACTTTAGTATTAAAGATAAACTA
>NC_037539.1:27016014-27022837 GCF_001531365.2 Cynara cardunculus var. scolymus
TGAGACACGACAGAGGTTCTGTCGTCTTTGACTTGTAGCATGGTCTTTGCAGAGGACAAGTTTCCAGAACCTCTGTGATGGATGACAGAGGTTCTGTCAGTTGAATCTTGTACGATTGAGCTTCTTCTGTTGATTGTCCTCTGTGGTCTTCTATGGCAGATCAGCATCTGTCAAAACTTGCTGTTTTACTTTTTCCATACTTTTACATTCAAGGAATGAGAGCTAACATGCCTTGATGTCTTCATCGGTCTTCTAGTTCTTCATCATTTATTGTTTTTCATTACTTTTTACATTATGAGTTATGGGGTTTAACAATTGTCAATCCCACTTCATCAGCAAGTACTGTTGATGAAAAGAAGAATCTTAGTAAGGAACCGTCAGCTGATGAATCGATGAACCATCCAAGTAACATTGGGAGTTCGTCTAAGTCAGAAACGATGGAACCCCCAACATATCACTCTGAAGCATCAACCTCTGAACCCACACCTCCCACAAACATCCATGATAAATTTGATTTCGAGAAATCAGTGAGAGACTTTCTTGATTCTGAATCTGAAGAAGAAATAGTCTGTGAATCACCAAAGATCATTGAGGATAAGAAGCCTCAAAACCTCAAACCCTCAGTGAAATATGATGTTCCACCATCAATGAAATCTTCAGACAAAGGAAAGGGAAAGCTGAGCAATATCAAATCTGCTAACGATAACTCACAAGGCCCTAGTACATCTTCTAAGTTCATTAAGTTTACTCGTGAGCAAAAACAGAAGTGGCCTGCCTCTGAGAAATCTAACCACCACTTTTCCTCTCATTCAGCTGAAGAAAAGCAGTCATTCCTMAGGAGTAAAGAAGTAAAGACCAAGACCTCTACAAATAAAAAATCTGAACTAGATAAGAAGTTTGTAAAACAACCGATGCAAGGACAGGATTTTCAGCCCCTGCATTTACTTCTTCACTTTTATCGAATAAAAAGAACGTTAGACATTCATATCCAAAGAATCATAATTGTGAATGTTTAGCTCTTTTACAAAACCTGAGGAACCACATGTTGACACATAGCTGCATTTTCTCCAAAGACGTTTATCGCTATAAAGTTAAAACCAAAGAAAACGTGAAAAAGCCCAAGTCTAAGGGCAAGGGAAATGCAAACAAACCCAAGCCTGCAAAGGCTAAGGGTGATAAAAAGAGAGAGGTATCTCCCACTAACAAACGTGGACCCATTATGAAATGGATACCTAAAACCCCTTAATTTGTCTTGCAGGACCAGCATGTGCAACCATAGTATATGGATTCAGGTTGCTCCAGGCACATGACTAGTGACAAAAGTCTGCTGTACTCCTTCATCGAGAAATCTGGAGACTCTGTCACTTTTGGAGACAACAGCAAAGGTACCATCAAGGGATACGACACTCTCGTAAAAGGCAACATCTCCATCAACAAAGTGGCTTATGTTGAAGGCTTGAAGCACAACTTACTAAGCATAAGCCAGTTCTGCAACAAGGGTCTTGAAGTCAGATTCCGCAATGGTTTCTGCATCATAGAAACACAGCCCGGCCAAACCATCATCAAGGCAAAGAGAGAAGGAAATCTCTATCTTCTGGACATTCAATCCTCTTAACAAGACACCCTCTGCCTTGTATCCCATAAGAGTGATGAAAATTGGCTATGGCGTCAAAAGTTCTCACATCTTAACTTTGATGTCTTAAGGAAGCTAGCCAAACAGAAGCTGGTCAAGGGGATACCTGACCTCAATTTCAAAAAAGACCGTCTATGCTCAGCCTGCAAGATGGGAAAGCTGAAACAGGCTTCTGCTCAGCCTGCGAGATGGGAAAGCTGAAACTGGCTTCTCACAAAACTAAGTCAGAAACCTCCTGCACCAAGCCCTTGGAAATGATCCACATTGATCTTTGTGGGCCCATACTTACCCAAAGCCTCTTTGGAAAGAAGTACATATTAGTACTAGTTGATGAATACTCCAGATATACCTAGGTTGAGTTTGTAAAGAAGAAATCCGATGTTCCTGACCTACTCATTGGGTTGATGAAAAGGCTCCAAGTCCTTCTGCAACGAAAAATCGTAAGAGTTAGGAGCGACAATGGAACTGAATTCAAAAATGCCAGAATTGATCAATACCTCATCAGTGAAGGCATTTCACAAACCTTTTCAGTAGCCAGAACTCTACAACAGAATGGAGTGGTGGAGCGAAGGAACAGAACCCTCGTGGAAGCAGCACGGACCATGCTTGCTTCATCGGAGTTACCCATCACCTTCTGGGCTGAAGCTATTTCTACTGCCTGCTTTACCCAAAATCAGTCTATCATCAACAAGAGGCACCAGAAGACACCCTATGAGGTCATCAATCAAAGAAGACCAAATGTCAAGTATTTCCATGTTTTTGGGTGCAAATGCTTTGTACTCAATGATAGGGAATATCTTGGCAAGTTCGACAAGAAAGCTGATGAAGGGATCTTTCTGGGATATTCTCAAACTGCAAAGGCCTACAGAGTCTACATCAAAAGGACAAAGATTGTTATAGAAAGCATCAATGTGTCCTTTGATGACTCCACACCAATGACTTCTGAACACAACAGTTCAGGACTCGGCTTTCAACTGAGAGCCTCTGATTCATCACTTAGCAAACACAATTAATCAGAGTTAGCTCAATTATTTGAAGACATCTTCGAAGAAGAAGTAATCTCTGGACATGCACCTACTGCAAAATCCACTTCCAGAACCGATGAAGAACATGAAGTCTCCAATGCTAAAGGTACAACTATTACTGAAACTCATGTTACTTCACCTTCTACTTCTTCTGTATCTTCAGACCAAGAACAAGAACCAGAGTCTCACTCTAGATATGATCTCTTTGAGGGGGAGCAAGCAGTTCCATCGGTTGATGAAGAACTGCATCCTGTTGCTCTAGAACCCCAGTCGAGCACCAAGTGGACAAAAGACCATCCACATCACCAAATCATTGGTGATCCAACATCTGGTGTCAAGACAAGATCAACAACAGCCAATGAATGCCTCTTCGCCAACTGTCTTAGCATGATAGAACCAAAGAAAATTTCTGAAGCCCTACAAGACCCAAACTGGATAGACGCGATACAAGAAGAACTACTCTAGTTTGAGGGAAACAAGGTGTGGTCCCTCATGCCTCTACCCAAAGGGAAGAGGGCCATAGGAACCAAATGAGTCTTTAGAAACAAGAAGGACGAAGATGGCATAGTCATAAGGAATAAGGCCAGGCTGGGTGCCAAGGGCTACGGCCAGGAAGAAAGGATTGACTACGATGAGACATTTGCACCCGTCGCGAGACTTGAAGCCATCAGGATATTCCTAGCCTATGCAGCTCACAAAGGCTTTAAGGTCTATCAGATGGAAGTCAAGTCTGCCTTCCTCAACGGCAAACTTCAAGAAGAAGTATACGTGCAGCAGCCCCCTGGGTTTGAAGATCCAAAACATCCAGAGTACGTCTACTTTTTGGACAAAGCCCTCTATGGGCTGAAGCAAGCACCCAGGGCTTGGTATGAAACTCTATCCACCTTTATCATCAACAATGTATTCGAAAAAAGTACAATCGATACAACCCTCTTTCACAAGAAGCATAAAGGTGACATACTACTTGTACAAATATATGTGGACGACATCATATTTGGCTCTACAAATGCAAAACATTGCAAAAAATCTCAGAGCTGATGAAAAGAAAATTTGAGATGAGTATGATGGGAGAACTTAGTTTCTTCCTTGGTCTTCAAATAAAACAAACTTCAGAAGGGATTTTCATCAATCAGTCCATGTATGTGACTGACCTTTTAAAGAAATATTCTCTCTCAAATTCATCATCGATGAGAACACCTATGGCTATAGGAGCTAAGTTATTTGTTGATCCATCAGGCAAATCTGTGGATGTAACAACCTACAGAGGCATGATTGGATCACTCCTGTATCTAACTGCTAGTAGTACAGATATTATGTTTGCTACATGTCTTTGTGCAAAGTATCAAACCAATCCTAAAGAATCTCATCTCTCTACGATCAAGAGGATCTTTAGATACCTTAAAGGAACCCCTTCATTGGGTCTCTGGTATCCTAAGAACTCTGTCTTTGATCTAATAGCCTATACAGATGTAGATCACGCAGGTTGCATGCTTCATAGAAAGAGTACGTCTGGAAGCTGTCAACTCTTGGCGGACAAGCTGGTAAGTTGGACATCCAGAAAACAAAATTGTGTTTCAACCTCTGCAGTAGAAGCAGAATATGTTGCTGCTGCTAGTTGTTGTTCACAAGTTCTCTGGATGAAGACTTATCTTAAGGACTATGGCTTTCAATATGAAAAAATACCAATCCTTTGTGACTCCAAGAATGCAATAGCCATCTCTGCAAATCCTGTGCAGCATTCCAAGACCAAGCATATCGATGTAAGGTACTACTTTCTGAAAGATAATGTCGAAAAAGGTAATATAGAAATGTACTTTGTACCCACTGAGATTCAACTTGCTGACATTTTCACAAAAGCTCTTGATGAGAAAAGATTTTTATTCCTAGTCAGCAAGATGGGTATGCTAAATCTCACTACTTAGAGGCAATCATTAGTTTGAAACCAGATATTCTCAATATCTCATGGTTATGCCTATAAGTGATAAATAATATTATGGCCATAAACATCAACTACTCTAAACTAGAGCCTTTGGTTCTAAAGACCAGAGCCTCTGGCCATTTAGAAACACTTGTTTAAATTTTGGCTAAAAGTTTTCATCGCCTTTGGAACCGACCTCTGGTCCAAAACAAATACTTGGGTTTTTCACCAAGTACTTCCTTCCAAACCAAAGCCTCTGGTTGTATAAACCAGAGCCTCTGGTCGCCAATTCTTTGAGACCAGAGCCTCTTTGGTCTCAAACTTGGTTTTCCTCATTCATTCAAGCATATAACCAAGTCATATTCCATCTCCTTTGGAACCAAAGACCTCTGGTCCAAAGCCAATACTTTGTGAACTTTCTCACTAAATACCCCTTTTTCTCAACTAGAGCCTCTGGTTCTGAAGACTAGAGCCTCTGGACTCAAAGCCTTTGGAACCAGAGCCCTCTGGTCTAAAAGGCCCATCCATTTCACACATACTTACATGCACTTAACCAAAATTTCATATTTCTTTGCATAGCCTTTGTAACCAGAGCCTCTGGATTTGTTGTTTTTGGAACCAGAGCCCTCTGGTCTCAAAGACCCATTCATTTTCATATTCATTCACATACTTAACCCCATTCCATATAAGTTTTCATCATCATTCACAACCAGAGCCTCTGGTTGTATAGACCAGAGCTTCTGGTCATCAAAATCAACCTTCTTATTGTTTCTAGGGGGAGTTTTAAACTCAAATCCCATCCTCTTACATCATTTGAGGGGGAGTTTTTCTTTCATCATAAAGAAGTTTCATTGAATAAATATGCATTTTCCATCCCAGAGCCTCTGGTTCTACTATCCAGAGCCTCTAGACACCAAAAAATGCTATATAAATGATGAACAAATCTTTTGCATTCAACCAGAGCCCCTCTGGTCCCACATTATGGTTGTCCATGCCTAACTTGAGCCTCTGGTTTATCTATCCAAGGCTCTTTATTCATACAACCCAATATTCCATCGATGAACTTGTTCATCACTCTCAACAAGAGACCTCTGGTTCACCATCCAAAGAGTCATGACCAACCAGAGCGCCTTTGGTTCCATGACAAAATCATTTTGATCCAAAAACCCATCTTTAATTGAAAACGTTTTAGAGATTATACAAAATTCCAGCTTTTGTGACTAAAAACTATACAACATAGGTTTTTAGAAGACCAAAACTTCGTAATTAGTATTTATCTTACAATTAGATGGAATTTTAAAATATAATTTTTTTTGGATTGATATTCAAGAGATATTATTTGGAATAATTATTTAGTTATTCCGAATAATCCAAACGTCATCTTACACGCGCCTGCAATTCCAACAGCCTGTTCCCCATAAAGCCCTTCACATTACCCATCCACCCTCCCCAAAACAACATGTGTCCTCCAACGTTAATGGCACACTACAGTCAAGACGGCACACGATCCCCCACCATCTCACCTTTTTGCCAAACGTCTCCCATTACAATCATTACCCTATTATAATATTATTGCTTAAAAACCGCTTCCCCTTCTCCACCTATAAACAACCTTCTTCCCGAACACACTTACTCTTTACGCTTCCAAAACTTTCAAGATTATCAGACGAACAAAATTTGCAACTCTCCTAGGCATTGGCTTCCTCCGCCTCTCACGAATCGAACAACAACGACAGCCATTGTAACATCTCGCTTGAGCAAACCCCAAATTACCAATTTTATAAAATCTCCAATAAAATCTAATTTATTGATTATTGGGACCAAAATTGATCCTAATTATTCTAAAAGTTTTGTCAAAGCAATCGGGGCCAAGGATGGAAAATCTAAAAATGTTGTTAGATGACTATGAATTTCTTGTTCTATACCAATAAATATCAAGAACCAAGAGATCGAATCGTATACATAACAAGGACAATGCATCACCCCATCCTTCACCTCCCGGGCTCATGCCAAAGTCCGAATCAGAATCATACATTACGGGAAACCTCGCACTGCCCGCCTTCCTCTACCGGGTATGTGCCAAGGTTCCCTACTCATTGCTCTTCCTCCTCTTCGAGCAATGAGTATTCACAACCGCAGAAAGTCTCACCCGTCCAACCCGGGATCTTAACTTTGCCATAAACTTCTGGTGTACCACACGAAGTAGTACCCGTACTATGGCGTACAATTCAAGGAACAAAACAACGA
>NC_037539.1:27023562-27027854 GCF_001531365.2 Cynara cardunculus var. scolymus
TGCTTAAATCTTGATAATCTCTTGAATCTAATAATCATTTCAAGCCATAAACACTAAAAAGCACTCATTTTATACACTTAAGATCAAACCCATATGAAACCCTAACTCTATCTCAACATGCAATCCATAAAACAAGAATGTCAACCAAGAACAAGTGCAAAGATAGATTATACCTTACTTGATGATCTAATCCTTCAAAGATCTTGTAGTTCCTCTTTGATTTGAGTTGAATCAAGCCTATGTGTGTGAAAATTGCACCTCTAGTGTGTGTGTGAGTTCTGGACTTAAATTACAAGAAAAAATGGGCCAAAACTCTAATTTATAATGCTAAAACTCGAGTTGGGCCGGGTTGGTCCGGCTAGGTACCCATTTTGACCATCAACACTTAAATTATTCATAACTTTTCGCTCGGACCTCCGTTTTCTATGAGTTTTCTCCAACACGTTCATAAAGAGATAATCTATAACATCCAACAAAAATATTCCAGAAAAGATCTCCCAAAAAAATATGTTTTATGTATCTATTTGACGTGATATTTTCCAAATCCTCTAATATATTCTTAAGAAATATAATTCTAAAACTTCAGACCCAAACTCCCACTAAATCATAAGTTCTCTTTAACCTAATAATTAAATATACTAAGCAAATAATTGAGCATATTAGAAATTGGATGTTACAAATACCTCCTCCTTTTGAGGATTTCGTCCCCGAAATCACTGTTGTAGAAATAAAGAAGGGTATTTCGCCTTCATCTCATCTTTACGCTCTCACGTCCAATTTGGTCCCCAATGGTGTTTCCACTTGATTAATACCAAGTGTACTTCCTTATTACGTAGTTTCACTTTTCTCTCGTTCAGAATTGATTATGGTTCTTCAATGTATCTTAATTTCTCATCTACTTTGACTTCGGCTAAGGGTACCGTCTCTTCATGTTTACCCAAGCATTGACGTAAGTACCCGACATGAAACACATCGTGTATCCACATAAGTTCCTCAGGTAACTCTAGCCGATAAGCCTGTTTTCCGATACGCTCCAATACTTTGAGCGGGCCAATAAATCATGGACTTAACTTACCTTGTTTTCGGAATCGAAGCACGCCTCGCCAAGGACAAACTTTCACCATTACCATATCACCCACCGAAAACTCGATTGTCCTTTTGCGATAATTTGCATAAGACTTTTGACGATCTTGTGCAGC
Source organism: Cynara cardunculus var. scolymus (assembly GCF_001531365.2). Lineage (NCBI taxonomy): Eukaryota > Viridiplantae > Streptophyta > Magnoliopsida > Asterales > Asteraceae > Cynara > Cynara cardunculus. The sequence continues at coordinate 27,024,762 of NC_037539.1, forward strand.
TCTCATTCTTTCGCGAATAATCTGAATTYTGTCATGAGTGATCTGAATGAGTTCGGGACCAACTAAAACTTTCTCTCTCGTCTCTCGCCAACACAAGGGTATACGACACTTATGTCTGTACAAAGCCTCATAGAGAGCCATTCCAATTGTCGAATGGTAGCTATTGTTGTAAGAAAACTCAACCAAGGGTAGGTGAGTATACCAGCTACCACCAAATTCTAAGACACATGCGCATAACATATCCTCGAGAGTTTGAATGGTTCGTTCTGATTGACCATCGGTCTGAGGACGATAAGTCGTACTAAACGCATGACGTGTTCCCAACTCTCGCTGAAATTTAGTCCAAAAATTAGAAGTGAATCGAGAGTCGCGATCAGAGATAATCTTCACTGGTACACCGTGTTGCGGGACAACTTCATCAATCTACAACCGCGCCCATTGATCCATAGAGTAAGACTCTCAGACAGGTAAGAACAATGCAGATTTGGTCAATTGATCAACTATAACCCAAATGCTGTCGTGTTGTAGTTGGGTCTTTGGTAGTTTAGTAACCAGATCTATCGTTAATTCCTTCCATTTCCATATCGGTACCTCAAGAGGCTGTAAACTACCATACGGTTTCTAGTGTTCAGCCTTTACTTGTAAGCATGTGGTACATTTCTCGACATAACGTCCAATATCAGTCTTCATCCCAGGCCACCAGTAATCTAAACGAAGATCTTGGTACATTTTGGTACTCCCTGGGTGTATCGATAATCGCGACTTATGTGCTTCTGCTAAAACAACATCTCGCATACCGCCAAGTTTGGGGACCCAGATTCGGGTCTTAAAGACCTTTAAGCCACGCTTATCTTTAGAGAGAGAATCAATGTATCCTAACATTCATTCTACTTTGACATTCTCAGGTTTCAAAGCCTCAATCTGCCATTTTCGAATATCATCAAATAGATTATATTTAATCGACGTGTGAGTGATAGAGTAGCATAGAAGTCCAGAACACGTCTTCCTACTCAGAGCATTTGCCACTACATTGGCTTTACCCGGATGATATAGTATCTCACAGTCGTAATCTTTGATGAGTTCCATAGCACGTTGTTGATGCATGTTCAAGGTATGTTGATCAAATAAATACTTTAAGCTCTTGTGGTCAGTATAAAGTTGACACTTCATACCATAGAGATAGTGTCGCCAAAGCCTCAAAGAAAATACCACTGCTGCTAATTCAAGGTCATGAGTAGGGTAGTTCTTCTCATAATCTTTCAATTGGCGAGAAGCATATGCAATCACCTTGCCTCGCTGCATCAAGACACATCCAAGACCAAGTCGAGATGCGTCACTATATATTATAAAGTCTTCGTTACCCTCAGGTAGAGCAAGTATAGGCGCGTGTGTAAGACATTCCTTTAAAGTTTGAAATGCTCGATCTTGGGCCTCATTCAATTCAAATTTAGCATCTTTACCAGACCCAGAAAACTCCGAACTTCCGAAGCGTTCTTTGGTTGCTCCCATTCTTGAATTGCTTCGATCTTGGCTGGGTCTACAGAAATACCTTCTCCGGACACGGTATGCCCCAAGAATTGTACTTACCGAAGCCAGAATTCACATTTCGAGAATTTTGCATAGAGTCGTTCTTTTCTCAACAATTCTAGCATTTGACGTAAGTGTGTAGCGTGTTCGTTTTTAGACTTTGAGTAAACCAAAATATCATCGATGAATACGATCACAGACTTGTCGAGCATAGGATAACATACTCGATTCATTAAGTCCATAAACGCTTCAGGTGCGTTTGTAAGTCCGAATGCCATTACGAGGAATTCGTAATGCCCCTAACGGGTCCGAAAAGCAGTCTTGGGTACATCGTCCTCCCGTAACTTGAGTTGGTGATAGCCAGACCGTAAGTCAATTTTAGAAAAATATCTCGCTCCTTGCAATTGATCAAAAAGATCGTCAATTCGCGGTAATGGATATTTGTTCTTTATAGGTACCTTGTTAAGCTCACGGTAATCTATACATATCCGGAAAGTTCCGTCTTTCTTCTTAACGAACAGGACTGGAGCACCCCAAGGAGATGTGCTTGGTCGGATAAAACCCTTGTCCAATAATTCCTGCAGTTTTTTCATCATTTCTTTCATTTTCGCAGGTGCGAGACGATATGGTGTCTTTGCTATCGAAGCTGCATCCGGTATCAAGTCTATACGAAATTCTACTTGACGATCGGGTGGCAATCCAGGACGATCATCCGGAAATACATACGGATATTTACAAACAATCGGAACGTCCTTCACCGTCTTCTTCAATTCCTTCGCTGTATCCATAACATAGGCTAGAAAAAGTGAGCAACCCTAGTCTAGATAACGACGAGCTTTTAGCATAGAGATTACCTTTATGTCGATCACACACCGCTCCCCGTAAATGTATAGGTAATTCCCCTCGCTAATTGGTATCCGAATCATTCGTTGTGAACATATGATGTTGGCTTGATTCTTTGCCAACCAATCCATATGAATAACAACATCGAATCCATGTATATCCGTTGGAATAAGATCAATAAGAAATTCAAAGTCATCTAAAAGCAATGTACACTCTCTAAATACCTTATCAGCAACTAATGGTACTCCGCTCGCAGTGTCAATAGTGAAAGGTTTTTCAAGCATAGTAGGCACGAATTCAATATAGCGAACATAATCATTTGACACAAAAAAATTTGTTGCACCAGAATTAAATAAAATACGAGCAAACCAAGAATTAACAAGAAATATACCCGTAACAATGTCGGGATCGTTCATGGCTTCCTTCGCGGTAATTTGAAATGCCCTGGCCTGAGGTTTCGGAACCTTCTCCTCTTTGGTCGAAGCCCCCGTTGTATGTATCAGTCGTTGTCTTGGTTGTTGTACCGACCCCTTACTTTCCTCCAGTCTATTCTTTGTACATTCTCGCATACGATGACCTAACACACCACAATTATAACATGCCTTTTCTCTTTAAGGGCACTGAGTTCGTATGCGTCCAGCTTCACCACAACAGAAGCATTGTACATAAGTTTGATCACCACTACATCGTCCCTGGTGATTCTTGCCACATCGGTTGCAGTTC
>NC_037539.1:27028029-27048280 GCF_001531365.2 Cynara cardunculus var. scolymus
GGTCATGCTCCCGTTTCCTTGCATACTCAACTGCTTTGGTAAATGATGGTACGACGCGATTGGTGACGAAATCGTGAATATTCCGTCGAAGACCGTTGACGAAATGATTAATCTTGTCCTTTTCACTTGGTACGAACCGTTGGGCAAACTGAAGCTTCTGATTGAACTTTGTTTCATATTCAATCACCGACATGAATCCCTGTTTGAGCTCTAGGAATTCCTTCTCAAGCTTTTGTTTCAAATCATCTTGACAATATTGTTCGAAGAACAACACTTGAAACTCTTCCCTTGTCGTTCTATCCCGAGTATTAGGATCCATTGATCGATATGTGGCGTTCCACCAAGTGAGTGCACGATCGATAAATGTCGCTGTAGCATAACGTACTTTATCCTCCTCCTGCACGTAAACAATCCTGAATACATTTTCAGTGTTTTCAGCCCATTACATTGCAAGTACTGGGTCTATCTGTCCTGAGAACTCTGTAGCCCCACTTCTTTTAAATGTTTTAAATGAAGACCAGTCCGACTTTGGTTTGGGTACGTCTTCATTAACCGGCTTCGGTCCTTGGACAACCGGATTATGAGCATTATCTAGATTTTGCACTTCAGATAACTTTCTTTCAAACTTTATTCTTTATTCTCGTAGAGCAGCCCGTGTTTGATCATTCATTATTTTCAATAACCTCTCAGTACACGGTGATAGTTGGGCTTCATCGTCATTGTCAACATTTTCTTGGACATTCTCTTCTAGATTGAGGTTGTCATCCCCAATTATAATATAGAGGTCAAATTATATTCTTTTTAGGAGGGGAGAATTCTAATATTCGTGTTCCGTTAACTTGTACAAATTGGGTTAAGTGAATTTTTGGTAGAATTGTGCATAACATATTTGTACTCTATGTTTAACCAACTTGTACCTCGGACGAGTTTTGCGTCAAAAATGAGTTTATACCTAATTTGACGTAAAGTTGAGAATCTAACTTGAAGGGTTAAAACCATTAAATAGTTAAATTATATATATATATATATATATATAATTAAATAACAAAAAAAATATAAATATATATACCATATGCATGAGACAGTTTATCACACCGTCTCAACTCTCCTCATTTTCTCGTAATTCTTTCTTTTTAAATCTTTCGACTTCTCTCTAAATTTCACGTCAAGTTATTAAGGGAATCAAAGTAACAATTATATATTCGTAATCCACTCTCCGAACCCTTCTTAAAGGTACAAGTTTCATTCATTTTTATTACGGTGTTTATGTTAGGGTTATTAAGACCGATTTATAAATTATGTTTATATCTAAGTTTACAGATTGATGTTGTCAAAATTATGATATAATTGATGCATAGAATGCTAGGACTGGTTAAATTGATGTAGAAATTAAAAGGGTATATTATAGTTTCAATATGGTTAGATTGTGGGTATATGTTTAACCATACACCAATTGTTCGGTTAAATGTCGAAAAAAAGTAAAAATGCATGATTAAGCTTAGATTAGCGACCATTGGACTTGTTTTACTGTTTAGTATGTTGAAGTATGTTTATAACATGTAAATGTAGCGAATCATGAACGTTGGATCATAAAAGTTAGTCGGGAATTACGGAATCGAATTTTACCGACAATGCAACTCCTGTACTTTCTCAGTGTATAACTCACAAACCGTAAGTCAGAATAAGCTCGTATTTTGCAGTCAGGAAGATCATACTGTATACTACAACTTTCATGAAGAGTCAAAAATCCAGTTATGAATCTAAGTGGCTCAAAACAGTGTGTTTTTGGGGCTGTTTACACTGTATTCGAAATTAATTTACAGTTTTGTAAAATTCATATAAAATAGATGGATGATCCAAATGAGATGATTTCAAAAGCAATAGACTCGTATGATACCAATCTACAACTTTCATTTAGAAAATATAATCTGGATTGGTCTCTAAGTAAGGTAAACATGCTTAGAAATAAGAGGGACGGAAGCGGTTGGATCGAAATAAAATAAGGTTAAGTTTTTACGTTGAGTTTTCAATTCGTATCCAGCTATCCTTCTTGAAGTCTACGTTGTTTAAGTACATTAAGACCTAAGTAATTTTATTAGAATAGTTATATTATGGTTTCTATGCATTATAAATAGTAACCTGTTTATGCATTTGTTAGGCACGCGTACCAACCAAACTTGATTGTGAATTTCGTTTGATCGTGCGTTAATTGTCAAATTCGGTTAAGGTACGGAATTCATATCTCACTTGACACGGGGATAGCCATTTGCGTAAGGCTTCCTAATCCGGATAATCTGTGAAAAATTCCGAATAATTTGTTCTGAATTTCCTTTGTGCTTATCAAATATTATTAAACTTTGTTTTCTTTTGAACTATGACATATATTCTTATCCGAAACATGGATCATTTTGATCGCTTGAATTGTTTGATTGCTTCGTTTGTGAAACATTTTACTATAGATTCAATAATTGGAGCACCGGTATTGATATGTTTCCATGGTAACTAAAACGATCATGGCGTCCTCATTTTTATAGTCCTTAAAGGTTGACTTGATTATGTACCGGTTGAATAGAGGGCGTATGGATCGATCCTAGGAACCGTTATCGGATAATAAATTGTGGTTGTGGTTAAATCCACGGAGAGGATTGTTGTGTTGTGCTCACACCCCTTTCCTCACTTGTGCCTAAATGGACTATTCATCATTTGGGAACAACGTGTCCTCGTGATGCGGTTTGGTCTTCAGACCCTTGACATGTTTTTGGGGCATTTTGACTTTCTTTTGGATTATCACTTAGCTTTATAAATTGTTCTTGAACGTGTTATTTCATATTCATTGTTTAGTTATATTATTATCCGTTCACTGAGCATTAAGCTCAGCCGAGATTTTCTTGTCCTCGGCAGGTACATGACTTAGCAGAGATTTTGGGATGAAATATACGGAGATGACAATATTGAAGATAACACATTAAGTCATACTTTTGTTAAACTTTTGATGACTATATAGATATACTGGTATTTTGGGACCGTATTTTGAGACACGTTATCTCCGTCTATGTTTATGTAATTATCTTTTGGTAAATTTTATTAGCCGCTATGTTTTATATAACGCATTGTTTTTTTTAATTCCAATTGTGGCATCTCCCGTCTTTGACCACGAGGGACGGGGGTGTTACAATCGATCTAACCCCCATTCGACAATCCCTTGCATCCCTCGAAACCCAAACTAGAGAAAACACCATCCGACTCCAAATGTTACAACAAATCATAACCCAACACCATAACACCACATACACCTTTGCCACCCAACGAAACCAACTCATGATGAATTCCAACGCCACCCTCACGACCCAGGCAACTGCGACCGATAAGACAATAGCCTCCATCACCGCCCAAATAAACCCCATCTCCCAAACCCTCGACACCCTCCCAACCACCATACTCTCCCAAATCCATTAACCTACCCCACCCCCAACATCATCCATCGATGAATCCTTAGCCTCCCTCTCCACCTAAATGGCCACCATCCAAACCACCCTAACCTCACTACCAGCTACTATACTAGCCCAAATACCCCAACCACCCCCACCTCCACCCCCCTCTAAAGTGCCATCATTTGATGAAGCCCTCTCCTCCTTTGCTGCAGAGCTGAAGAACATAAAACCCAACCTTCGGATTCCACCACCCACATCTTCAACCTCTGCCCCACCTCCCGTATCCACATCCACATCCACCACAGAGTATGCAACCAGAGCCGATCTGAGGGCTCTGTCCAAAGCACTTATCTCCTCCTTCAACGAGATAGGTGCTAAGTTCGTGCATAAGGCCGTAGAACAAGCAAGGGCTCTATCGAAGAGCCTCGACATTCAACAGGCCCGCACCAACTCCCTCCTTCTGTTGATGGAGGAGACTCGAAGAAGGAAGGCCCTGAGGAAGTACCTTGCGTCTTTCAAGACAACGCAGAAGAGGGCCAGAGCATCCTGCTCTACCAGCCGCCCGCTAAAGAGGCCGAGGCATGAGGATCCAGACCCTGATGATCATGGTCTTGGTCCTCATGAGGGGGAGAACCCGGCTACCATTACTCAAAATATGGAATCCGCTGCACCACCACCCTCACCTCAAACACAAAACCAACCACCTCCATCAAACCAAGGAACCCAAGCGAGGGAACTAGAGGCTCAGCCCTCTGAAGATGTACACAATGTACATGTTCCCTTCGCCACCACCAAAGAACCCATAGAGCTAAGTTCATCATTTGATGAAGAACAATCCACCCGCCAAACAGAAACCAACCTACCCTTCACCCCATCACCAAATCCTAACCTACCCTTAACCCCTTCACCAATACCTCGCACCACAAAACCCTTCACCACCTTATCCATACAACCAGAACCCACAATCATCCAACCTTCCTCACCACAACAACCTCCAACCCAAACACAAACCCATGAACCAGAAACCACCCAAATAGAAACCCATGAACTAGAACTACCACAATCCGAGCCAACCCAAACCATTCCATCACCAACCCACTCTCAACCCTTAGCCCAAACACAACCCACAACCCAGCCAACCCAGGTGCAAGCGGATGTTCCCTCTTCATCGAGGCATCCTCCTCAAGGGGTCGTCGATGAAATCATTGCCAACAAGGAGTCGCTAAGAAGACGTCCAGAGGTGCTGCCAAGGGGGCCGGTGATGATGGAAAACATCCATCAATATTTATATCATGATCGCGATGAAGCTTTAGCCCTCAATCCTCCCATGCTTTCACCAGAATCTATGAACCTCCTACGCCACAAGCTTGTTAGATAGACTACCCAACCATCACCGGCTGTATTTTCAAACGATGGAATAAGGTTGGTCATGGACATCAAGATGAGGACCATCACCAACAGAGCCATCAAATATATCGAGTACACAGTGGAGCGAGCCCATGGTCAAGTCAACGTCTTCAATGACATTGACTTGATCAATCTCAATCCATATGACTTGATTGAGCTTTGTGCATATACGAATCAGCGACAGGACCAGGACATATGATTTGGGATGGAAAACAAAGCGATCGTACAGACGATGGAGACCTTGGTGAAGCATAGAGCTAAGAGTGATTTTCAAATCGCTCTTTAACTTGGCATCGACAGACTTTCCTGCACTCCATCCGATGAAGACTTCCCTGGCCTGCAAGAGAAGAGGTCTGCCTCTGTACTTGCTCAACCAGAACTAGGTCTCGTATACAAAAATGAGTTTGGGACGAAGAAATTCTTTAGGTTGACTGAAGCTTTCAAGAACTCAACAACAACACTTGAATGGTTTCAGAAGGCTATCAGAGACAGACTAGACAGATCTCATGCGCCGATGGGAGAGGGACAACGACTAATTCATGAGATCTCTACAGTCATTCATTACAGAGGACTGTTAATGCGCTTTTGGGAAATATCACAAGGGAGGCCATGAATGCAGTTTTACTTATGTTTTGTATTGTAATATCTTTCATTTCATCATTGTAAGAATTCATCATTTTGTTCGAATGAAATTTTGGCAAAAGATGTTTTTCTTTAGAATAGCCTCTATTCTTCGTTTATACTTTAAATGTTCCTAGAATAGTTCATGTTTGTTCTTTCATTACTTAGGGGGAGATTGTTAGACCCCATAAGTCTTATGTATGGAAGTAATGAAGACAAACTAGTGATGAAGAACTAGAAGGCCGATGGAAGACTTTAAGGCAAAATGGCTAAGTCTAAAGAACAACCAGAGGGTCGATGAACTGACCAGAGATGCGATGGGAAGTGCATCTTCACAACCCCTCTGGTATGAACACTTGGAGTTTTCTTCACTAGTTCAACCAAAGGCATGCGATGAAGATAAGTTTGAACTAACGACCCATGGAAGACAGTTGGAGATGACTAATCAACAGCTAGATTCTACAAAGTTTATCTTGTTTTATTGTTTATCCATGTTCAGATAAGCTTTATCTGTTCTTAGAAGATTAGCTAAATAGTCTCACTAGATAGTTATCTTCTTAGCTAGAATACTAGTTTAAATAGGTGGTTAGGTCTATTGTAATCTTTGACTCTTTTACGTTTTTCACAATCATTAAATTGAAACCTTTGACACCCAAGTATATTCTTTGAATGTTCATCAATTGTTCTTGAGTGTTCATCATTTTATTCATCCAAACACTATAATTAGGTTATTTTTAACTTAGTTATTAGTGTTATTGAGAGATCTGGGATTAACACCTCGACACAACCAAACATATTGCAAACAATGTCTTGGGAAGAATTTGTAAACAAATTTAAAACACAATTTTGTCCTATGACAGTAGTAAGGCAGATGGAAGAGAATTTTCTAAAGCTGGAACAAGAAAATAGATCTGTACAAGATTATTCCGAGAAATTTATTGAGTATTCCCCTTTTGCAGAGCATTATGTTTCTCTAGAGTCTCGAAAGGTAGAAAGGTATATTTGGGGATTGAAACCCTCTATCCAGAAGTTTGTGATTGCTATGAACCCTGCTACTTTTTATTTAGCCGTAAATGCTACCGAAGTTACTGAAAGAAACAAAAATGGGCAAGGGAAAGAGAAAACAATAGAGAAAAGAAAGTGGAAGGGCCTTCAGTCAGTTTTTGAAGACCCAAGTTCATTGCATTAGATAACCGTGCTCCTCTGCCGCCACCTATTAGAACTTGTCCCTCTAAACCAAAAAGATGCTATCGTTGTGGGGAGGTAGGGCATTTGTCAAGGGACTGCATTACACCCAAAAGATGTTTTCAGTGCAATTCACTTAACCATATCTGACCGAATTGTCAACAAATAAGAGCTCCTCGTTTGACAATGGGAGAAAATGCTCCCAGTAATCGTGGAAGGCCTAGTGCCCTGAGAGGAGGCCAGAGTGGAGCAAAAGGTAGATCTATTCAAATGACGAACAATGAGGCAGAAGGAACCCCAGATGTGGTAACAAGCATCTTTCTTCTGAATTTTATACGTGCTAAGGTGTTGTTTGATTCCGGTGCAATCTTTTCATTTGTATCACCATCATTTGCTCAATCTGCGTGCTTGTATTATGTGTTTTTTAATGAATTAGTAGTTGATACTGCTAATAGTTAGGAATAACTGTATTATTGTTATTGAGGGATGTGAGTTACCAATTCAACTGTTCCCTATGTGGACGAAAGACTTTGATGTAGTAGTGGGTATGGATTGGTTGGTAGAACATCAGGCCAGTAGTGTTTGTAATAAGAAAATGATCAGAATTACTCTTCCAGATCAAGGAACAGTTATTGTTTATGGTGATCGTTAGAATCATCATACTAGTCTTCTATATGTGTTAAAAGCCCAAAAGTCTGTCTGGAAGGGGTGTCAGGGGTGTTTGGCATATGTTATTGATGCAAGGAAAGAAAAAGGAAAAGATAAATTGATTCCGATTGTTAGTGAATACCTAGAAGTTTTTCCAGAAGATTTGTCTGGTTTGCCGCCAGATAGAGTTATTGAATTCAGAATTGATCTTATACCAAGAGCAGCACCAATAGCCAAGACACCGTACTGATTGGCTCTGTTAGACCCAGATACTCTAAATTTGTAAAAATATTGTTTGCTCAAATTAAGAATCAAGAACAACAGTTATTTCTATTGATTAAACTAGATACTCAAAGAAAAACGTAAAGTAGTAAAATAACGCTTTCAATAACTAAATGCTTTTATTTATAAAAGATGAATAATTGAAGAACAAACGTAATCTCACAAGAATTTGCGTATAGTATAAGTCGACTCCTTCAGGTATTTTGAACCTGAGGCGGAGGCCTCCTTTTATACACTTGGGTCTAACTAACTATGCTATAAATTAGGTGTGGAACTCTGAGCTGACTAGTATGTATCCTTATCTTTGACTTCCTTTGATTAGCAGAGCAGACTTGGTCAAGCCGCCTTTAAGCTGTTAGACGCTTGCGAGAATTTCTAGGCTAACGCGCGCTTTCCGTGAAGAAGGTAGCCAGATGCTCTGTATGAACATACAGAAGCTCTGCATGTACTATGCAGAGGCTCTGGGTCTTGGAGTTTTTACTTGGAGTCAAGCGCTTATGCTTTTTGGCACACAAGATTTGAACTATCACGGAGATAGAGTGCGGGCTCTGTATAACGAAACCTTCGCTCTGAGTAAGAGCTCTGGTCCTTGATCCTCTACTTGAGAGCTCTTAGCCAGACAACTTCTATAGACTAAGTCCTATTGACTAGAGCAAGACACTTCTTACTTACACTTTTACAGGTTTGGGGTCTAACAATCTTCCCCTAAGTGTAAATAAGAAGGACTCTGATTTGAGTTGCAAAATAAAATTCTAAACAAAGACAGAGGTCAAAAACAACCTCTTGTTTACATTGACTATCTAATGAAGTACAATACGATTGAAATTGAAATTACATTAAAACAAAATTGAGGATGTACTTACAAAAGATAAGAGGTCTTAAACATTTTGAAGTTTAATGAACTTCCTAAGAAGTTCACGAAACTCAAGCATATTTCGAATGGACCTTAGGATTATTTTGGCACGCTCTTCGCTCCAGGGGAGTTGTCTCTGCTCTTGACCAGATTGTCTCTTATATAGCGCAGAGTAAAGTTGGAATACTTGTAATTTTGGTTGTCTCGAAAGAAGATCTTCTGATTATGCTCGTTTCAAAATACCACTCCTACTTCTGGTTCCACCAGAACCGTCCAGGAGGGAATGTTGTTGATACCGTGTAACTCTTCATTTGGGGCAGCCACTGTCATTTGATCCGCTCCTAGATCCAGAGCTAGTTGGAAGTCAAACTTGCTTCTGTTGTCAAACTTGCTTCTGCAGTCAAACCCACGACGAATGGCAGAGTTGGCAACAGCGAACTTTACTCTCTTGTCCTTCTTGTGGTATGTAAAATAGAACAGATGAAGAAGATCCTACGGATTTAGATTAATGAGGTCATAATCTGTGAACCTACATATTCGTCCGTGAGTCCTCTCAACTGTGTACTCGTAGAACACTATCTGATTATGCGCAAAGGTGTGCTTCTTTATGTCCAGGACCTTTTTTATTCCATCAGGAAAGTGGACTGCAGTGATTGGTTGAGTATAGTGATCGAGGAATCTCTGCCTGATGTGCTCTTGAGCTATCGGATGGAGACTGATCTTTTGGACCGGTGTCTCTTCCCTTTGGTTGTAGAGGAACTGGTAGATTTCCTCGTTATCTGCCTTATCCTTGATGGGTTTCTCGAGGGGTGTTGGTTTGAACATGGCATCCACGCTTGCTTTGATCCTTTAGACGCGATCAGAGGGATGCTTTCGTTCTTGCCCACTCGTTGTGCCTTCTGAGTCTGCTCTGTTTAGATTGATCGGTACTTGCTTCAATGCAGGAGTGACAACGGTTACTTCTTCTAGAGAAATGGCAACCAGAATGTGTACTAGTGATGGATCAGCCACATTCACGGCGACCACCTCTTCTTCTTGTTGAGCTGTTGTTGGAGCAGCCATGTCCATAGCATACTCTATTGAGGAGGACAGATCCAGGTCTTAGTCGTCTGATCCATAGGTAGATAGAAGGTCAATCACTTCTGTAGACTTGTATGTCACGGTTGGCTCTGCCTCTGATGCCATTGGCATTTTCCCTTTACGTAGTGCCTCTGCATTGTCTGGCACTTGTTGGCTTTGTCTGCTCTGCCTTGATTGACTTTGATGGCATGGGGCAAAGGACAATGGTGCAGAGGGGACAGCCAGAGGTGTTGTACTTGGTGTGGCTGTAGGCAGGTTCTCCCCCTTTTGGAAATTTTGAGGACGAGACTCGTCTGGGTCTTTATCATCGTCAAGTCGCCTCCTCTTTGACTGTTCAACACATGGAGATGGATCTCGCTGTCGCTTGGGTCTGTCATCCTCTGCGTGAGACATGGACTTGATCACCTCCTCGATGGTTTTGAGGAGTTCATCGACGGCAACAGCAACCCTTCGCACTTCGTCGTCTGAACGATAGTTGAATCATGCTAGAGTGTCGTTGACGTTCTTTGCTGTTGTTGTGGCCTTGCTGTTAAAATCTGCAGTGAAGTCTGCAACCTTCTGTAGGAGTCTGTCACCTAGAGCATTCATGGCGCTCTATGTGACATAATCTACAGGTACACTCAGAGGTATGAGGGCGTGGTTGTTGATCGACGTAGACGCCTCAACCCTCTATAGAGATGCAACGACCTGTTGTAATGTTGCTATATTGGTTGCCGTCAATTCCATTAGAGTATTGATACGAGAAGCATTTGTCGTGGACACAGCTCTTAGTACTGCCAAGGATACTCGTATCTCATCCAGAGCAAGTGTAGAAGGTGACGGCTCTACATGGGCCATGTTGAGTTTTAGCTCTTCCAAGGAGCATTGCATAGAGGTGAAAATGGAATGGAACTCTTCCCTAGTGACATATGCAGATGTGGTACCCTTTGGCTCAACACATGGGCTAGATTGAGTCCCCGTTCCAGAGACGCCTTCAGTCACGACCTGATTGACATTAGTCGGGGAAGGGCTTCCAGAAGATCCTCGTGGTTCTCCTTGAGAAGAATTTACTACATCTGTTCTATCAGGGAGAGGACCCAAGGCTGTTTCAAAGCTAGCCAGAGGGCTCTCCATGAGTGGACTAGGAGACTGGTCGAGAGTCTCAAAGTCTGGTGCACCTATTCCTTGCTCTGAACAAGGTTGGGGGTCTATTTGTGCAGAGGAAACAAATTCCTCTGTATGGGAAAGTGGCGTGATATGGGGAGACATATCACTTATGTTTTCAAAGGTTACACCCTTTTGAGAGGGTGTTCCCTGTGGTGAGGTTTCCCTTTGGCTAATATAACCAGAGGCAGATGCGACCTCTGGTTGGATAAGCTGGTTAGGGTTCGAGGTGTGCGCCTCTGTTTCAATGATCTCTGTGTCTCGACCACCGGAGTTAGATAGTGTGGTTGCATTTGTAGTTGGGTAGGTGAATCTGATGTGCCTATTTGGCCTAGGTTGCTCTGTCCCACCCTGAGGCAGAGCAACTGCTTCACCTCCTCCCTCTTCTTCCTCTTCTTCTTCCTCGCTCTCCTCTTCATCTCCCTCACTCTCTGTCTCACTCTCTTCTTCGTCACTTTCTTCCTCCTCTTCTCCACTTTCCTTGCTTGTGTAAGACCGTGCAGCAACGTCATAGTGCTCTTGGTCACTCCCTTGGTATGGACTAGAGGATTGAGCCAAGATTTGGTGATCCTCTTCTTCTGCTCTGAGTCTGGCCTCTTCTCTTAGGAGAGCGATTTCTGTTTGGCGAGCCTTTTCTGCCCGCTCTTCCTCTGCTCGTTTTGCCTCCTTTTTCTTCTTCTCCCTCTCAGCTTTCTTTTTCCTTGCTGCCTCTCTTTTTCTTTCTCTTGTTGTACTCTCACTCTTTCTCAGCTCTCATTCTCTCTTCTTCTGCTCTCAATGTTCCTCCCTCAGTCTGAGGCATTGATGTATCCTCAGTTCTCTCTTCTTCCTCAGCTGCTCCTATGCGTACGGGGGTTTGAGACACTAGTTCTAGTGTCTCGCGTGTACGTCTGTACGCTCTCCTAATCTCCTTAGACTTCATGTAGCTCATGAGCCTCTTTGGAATATGCCTTTTTGCTTTATAACCTTCCTTGTGCACTGTTGGTCTGTATTGAGTGAGTACGTTTACCTTGTGAGGAGGTAGACGACCCACATCAATATTGTTGTCATCAAGAGCTGGTCTTAGGAGAAGACCCAAGAATCAGGGAAACAATAAGGATGGTAGTTGTCTTCCTTTGGCCACTTCTTGACACTTTTTGGCGACGGCGGCCTTGAACTCGGTGTAGAGTATCAAGGAGTAGTCGAGGGACTGGTCGAAGAAAATGCCATAGACGATTTGTAGAACACTCAGGCGATTGACCAATGTGAAAAGTGTATTCCACATCGGTGGTAAGTGTTGACGACGATACTGTGACGAGTATTGAATGGCCTTGTTGTATCCCAAGAACTTCAGGAAAGTTACAATTTCGTCTCCGGTAGGAAGAGGGGCGTATTCAGAAAGCCCCAGGTCAGTTTTTGTTGGGATTTCAAGAACCTGTGAAAATAAGGATCTTGAAATTCGAACTGTGACGAATTCTTGTGTGGCAGAGACGAAGAAATCTCCTATGATCCCTCTCTGGGATTCAGTAACGGCGCAGGATTTCCATATTCTTGTATATATCGCTCAGGAACCAAGTCATCGGTGTTGGTCAAGGCTGGGTTCAAGAAGTGGTTTTGGATAATGTTGATTATGGGATGGTATTTAGTGTCGAAGTTGTCAAGTTGAAGGTTTATGGCATGGTTATTTGGTTTGATGGGGAGGGGAACTAGGTTTTCACTGGTATCTTCCATGGTTTTGTGGGTTGTGGTATGAGTTTGGGAGTTTCCAGATTCTGAGGAGGACATTATTACAGGTTTTGGGTTTGGAAGGAGATAACAGATTTCTAGGGTTTCAAGAAATAGTTCTTGAATCAAGAAATGGGATGAGAGAACGAATTTGTGGTACTTACTTGTTAATCAAGATGATTGGTTGAAGATTGAAACGATCTTTAAGCACAGGTTTGAGAGCTTTGAGTTCTGGCAATGGCGGTTGAAAGGTTGAAGACGACGAGAGTTCTTGAGAAATTTTGTAAGCGTAAAAGATTAATTTGGGGGTAAAGAAATTGTTTAAATAGAAAAAAAATAAAACACTTGAGTGTTTTAGCGCCCCAAACGTCAGGTAAAACTGAACCAGTTTTCGCAAAGCCTGTGGGGGCCTGCCACGTGGATTGCCAGCTGCAAGTGGCGCCTCCCACGTTTAAAAAGATAAGCTCATAGGCAGTGATGCTTATTGTGGGTAACAGCTTTTATGAAACAATTAAAATAAACTCTATGCCTTCTTAATTAAATAATATATTTTAATTTTCAAAAACAACAAGAAAAGTTTCTAAGTGAAAAAGTTCTGGTTCGAGAAAAGTAGGTTTTGATTAGAACCAGAGAACTATATGCAGAAGAAGACATACCTTAAGATCTCAAACAAAGATTCATGATTTAGACTATACATGTCCTCTGGAGATCACTTTGCTATGTTTAGAGACAGAGGCTCTATATAGTACATACAGAGGCTCTGTTCTATAATCATGAGTTTTAACGCAGAGGTTCTATATAGTACATACGGAGGTTCTGTTCTGAGATGATGTTGTGCTCTCCCTTGAGTTTAGCCTTTCTTATCTACATAATGATCAAGGTACAGAGGCTTTGTATTGCAAAAGAACTAGATGAGTAAGAGACTCTACATGAACTATGCAGAGACTATGTCTCATGGATTAAAAAAATATGCATCAAGGGATGCAGAGGCTCTGTATAGTGCATACAGCGGTTCTGGTTTAGCTTGAGAGATTTAGCGTACCCAACTTGCTAACTAGAAAATTGAATCTCTTTTCATCAAGAGGTTTTGTAAAGATGTCAGCAAGTTGTAAATCTGTGTTTACAAAGAATATTTCAATCGTACCTTTCTCTACATGGTCCTTGATGAAATGATATCGAACATCGATGTGCTTTGTTTTTTAGTGTTGCACAGGGTTGGCTGTGATTACAATAGCACTTTCTGAGTCACACAGAATTGGAATCTTCTCAAACTCTACGCCATAGTCTTTCAGTTGAGTCTTCATCCATATCACTTGGGAACAGCAGCTGGCTGCAGCGACATACTCTGCTTCAGCAGTGGAAGTAGAGACGCAGTTCTGTTTTTTCGAGGTCCAGCTTATGAGCTTGTCCCCAAGTAATTGGCAGCTTCCTGATGTGCTCTTTCGATCGATTTTACAGCCTGCATGATCAGAATCTATGTACGCAATAAGATCGAAACCAAAATGCTTTGGATACCAAAGACCCAAAAATTGAGTTCCTTTGAGATATCTAAAGATTCTTTTTACAGCTGAAAGGTGAGATTCCTTTGGATTTGCTTGAAAACGGGCACAGAGACATGTGGCAAACATAATGTCCGGTCTACTAGCCGTGAGATATAGTAGTGATCCAATCATTCCACGGTACGTCTTAACATCCACCGACTTACCAGATGGATCTTTGTCAAGTTCAGTACCCGTAGCGATTGGTGTTCTCATGTTGGATGAGTTATGGAGTTGGTACTTCTTTAATATGCCGGAGACATACTTAGCTTGGCTAATGAAGATACCATCCTCCCTCTATTTTACTTGCAAGCCGAGGAAGAAGGTCAATTCCCCCATCATGCTCATTTCAAACTCACTTTTCACAAACGCATAAAGCTTATCACAATGCCTCTGGTTCGTTGAAACAAAGATGATGTCGTCCACATATATTTGTACTAAGATTATCTCACCTTTATGCCTCTTAATAAACAAAGTTGTATCGATTTTACCTTTTTCAAAACCACTAGATAAGAGGAAAGACGAGAGACGTTCATACCAGGCTCGAGGTGCTTGCTTAAGTCCATACAGAGCTTTGTCTAGGAAATAGACATACTCTGGATGTGTGGAGCTTTCAAACCCCGGAGGTTGTTGACCGTAGACTTCCTCGTTCAGCTTACCATTTAAGAAGGCTGACTTTACGTCCATTTGATAGACTGAGAATCCTTTATGTGCAGAGAAGGTTAAGAACAACCATATAGCTTCCGGCCTTGCTACTGGCGCAAAGGTCTCGTCATAGTCTATGCCTTCTTCCTGGCAATAGCCTTTTGCTACGAGCCTAGCTTTATTTCTAACCACAATCCCATCCTCATCCTTCTTGTTCCTGAAAACCCAWTTACAACCAATTGCAATTTTCTCCTTTGGTAAGGGAACAAGAGTCCATACCTTATTTCTCTCGAATTGTTGGAGTTCTTCTTGCATGGCATCGATCCAACTAGGATCTTGTAGGGCTTCATGTACTTTCTTATGCTCTACCACGCTAAGGAAGTTTACGAATAAACATTCATTAGCTGTGGCAGCCCATGTTTTTATGCCACTTGAAGGTTCACCAATGATTTGGTGAAGAGGATGATTCTTTATCCATTTTGTTCTTGGGACAGAGAGAGAAGTGGGGGATGTTTGATCATGTTCCATGGGCATGTTTGGCAGTAAGCTCGTTGATGGTGAAGAAGGCTCTGCTTGCTCCCCCTTAGATGATGGTACAGAGGAACCAGGTGCAGAGCCAGAGGTATGATGCTCTAGCCCTATGTGACTGGGCTCTGATGCAGTGCTTGTTTGCTCTGGTTGTGGTTTGATGTGATCTTCAGAGGAAGCAGAGATGTGTGAAGGCTCAGAGTCAGATGTGCTTGTCGTTTGTGATCCTTCACTTACACTCGCAGATGCATCTCTTGGTGCATGTACAGAGATGTCTTCGTCACCATAGAAGTCTTCAAATAGGAGCCTGAGTTCCAATTCCCTTGACTTCATTTGAGAATTGGAAGTCTGTTGGTTAAGATTAAGTCCAGAGCTGAGGTATTCTGAAGTCAAATGTTCTTTATCATCGAACGAGATGTTGATGCTTTCCATGACCGTCTTGGTTCGTTGATTGAAGACTCTGTATGCCTTGGCTTTTGTTGAATAGCCAAGGAACTTACCTTCATCTGCCTTCTTATCGAACTTGCCCAATTGATCTCTATCATTTAATATGAAGCATCTGCAACCAAAGACATGTAAAAATTTGATGTTAGGCTTTCTTTGGTTTATTAGTTCGTAAGGTGTCTTCATGTGCCTCTTAACCATCGTTGCTCTATTTTGAATAAAGTAGGCAGTCGAGATTGCTTCTGCCGAAAAATGGGTTGGAAGACCAGAGCTCGCTGGCATGGTGCGTGCAGCTTCGACCAAAGTTCTATTCTTTTTTTCTACGACACCATTTTGTTATGGCGTCCTTGCTGCAGAGAAGTTTTGAGTTATTCCCTCTGTGTCCAAGTATGCATTGATCTTGGCGTTCTTGAACTCTGTTCCATTATCACTTCTCAGTTTTTGAATTCTGCTTTGTAGAAGTATTTGAATCTTGGTCATTAATTTGATTAGCAGCTCTGGTACATCTGATTTCTGCCTTACAAACTCAATCCAAGTATATCGTGAGTATTCATCAATTAAGACTAATATATACTTCTTACCAGACAAGCTTTGCACAGAGATTGGACCACAAAGATCCACAAGAAGCATGTGCAGTGGTCTGATGCAGGACACATCTGTCTTAGATTTATGGGATGCTCTTTTGAGCTTTCCCATTTCACACGCAGAGCAGAGATGGTCCTTTTTGAACTTTATGGCTGGAAGTCCGTCAACCAAATTATGCTTCACAAGCTTTTCTAAATTTTGAAAGTTGAGATGCGGCATCTTGTGGTGCAAGAGCCAAGCTTCTTCACTCTTGCGAGACACAAGACAGAGAGTCTCTGAGTTGTCTCTTGGTGAGAAGTTCATGAGATATAGATTGCCTTTTCTCTTAGCAACTCCTGACCTGATTCTGACATAATGGAGCACGCTTCCTTTTGGAACTTGACATTGTAGCCAGAATCACATAGTTGACTTATGCTCAAAAGATTATGTTTAAGCCCAGAGACATAAGCAACTCTGGAGACAGAAACCTTACCTTGTTAGATCCCCGTATCCCTTTATTTCTCCTTGTTTATTATCTCCAAAGGTTACTTTTCCTCCAATCTTCTTTCTTTTTTAGCAGAGCAACCTCTTATTGCCGGTCATGTGTCTTGAGCATCCGGAGTCAAGATACCAAATGTCCACATGCGGCTTCTGCAAAACAAATTATAGGGATTTAGGTACCCATTTCATAATGGGTCCTCGATGATTAGGGACAAAGGGTTGCTTTTTAAGCTTGGGAAGAGGCTTCGTCTCTTGACCTGAATTAACAGACTTGGCTTTAGGAACCTTCTTTCTCTTCTGGGTCCTTTTACATTTAGACTTTAATGACCCAGAGAGTAGACAGTTAGGGTCAGAGAAGTGCTGTTTTAATTTCAGAAACAGAGAAACACATTTACAATTATGAAAACATTTTGAATGACAAGATGATTTATTGACTTTAAAGAATAAATTATTACAATCATTCCTAGCATTGGTAGTTCTAGCAAACTTCCTATCTAGATCTGATTGTTTTAACACAAAATGTGGCTTCTCTGATTTCTTCTTTCCTACTCTTTTGGCCTTTAGAGGCCTCTCTGAACAGAGGAATTAATGTTAGAGCAAGCAGCAAATTTTTCCTTCTGTTCCGGAGTGAATTTAATTGGCTTAGATTTGGAATTTGAGCCCTTTGAAGCAGAAGAAACTGACTTTGCACTCTTTACCATGTACTCAAACTTGGGAGCAGATTTAGCATTTGTTGACATGCTTGCACGACCAGAATGTAGGAGAATCTTTTTCTCAATAGGGTGTTTTGCAACATCTGGTTCTTTGGCAAAGGCCTCTATCTTAACTTGCTCTTCACACGAGTTCACCTCTAACTCAGAGTCAGAGTCAAGAAAATCCTTGTGTGAATGTCGAGATGTAGAGGTATCATTAAGAACTTGAGGTTCTCGTAAGCATGAGCTACAAGTTTCGTCTGTCTTTTGTTTTAATGGACTTTCAAAAGTATCTGAGGAGTTACACTTAGAAGAATCTGCATGACCTTTAGGAGGATAGTTCAAGGCCTCAAGCAAGTCTTGCTCGAAGACCTGTCTTATCGTTTCTGTAAAGCCATCCATCAATTTCAAATCCAGAGTATTAAGAAAATTACCTATGGATGAACTCTTGATTTCATCTGGTTCAGGTTTGACACCCTCACTTTCAGTTTTAAGATGTTCAAGATTTGTAGAGCCAAAACAAAAAATCTCATTTGTCTTATGTATGCAATTTAAATCAACTTGTGGAACACATTTTGAAGAGTAAGAGATGTTTTTGAATTTCAACTTAGGGGTTCTGGCTCCGCTTTCAAGCTTACATCTTTTAAACGGTGAGGCTGTATACAAAATAGGAAAATCCGGTTTCTGTTTTTCGCCCAACCTAAACACGAATTCAAGAGTGTTTTTCCTTTTCTAGGTGAGATCTAGGTCTATATAACCTATCCCTGCTCTATCCTGTTGAGAGTTAACTTTTTCATACACTTGCTGAGCATCTTGATATATCTTAATCAAGAGCTCTTTTCTTTGTAAGCTCTGGTGTAGAAACTCCCTTTCCTTTTGAAAATAGTCTTTTAGGGCTTCAGAGTTTAGTCTGTCTCTCTCTTTTTCTATTAGCTCTATATTCTTTTTCTTTATAGTTGCTTTTAATTCTAAGCACTTTGTTTTAAGACTTGTTTTAGTGGATCGTTTTGTTTGTAAAATCTTTTCATTCTCCACTAATAACTCTTGTTTTTCTACAGTTAGTAGCTCTGTCTCTCGTTCAAAGAATAGTTTTTCCTTCTCCAAGGATTTTCGTTTAGATTTTTCGAGAGAGAGCTTTTGCTGTAGGTTAACGAAATCGTTTGTCAAAGTAGAGATGCTCTCTTCTAGGTCAGAGTGAGAGTAACCAGAGATAGAACATACCTTGGAGTTGGAGTCAGATCCAGACTTATTCTCAACAGCCATTCCACAGAAGTTTGCTTGATCTTCTTCATCAAATGAGGAGTCAGAGAGCCAATTCTCTTGTTCTGCCATGAGACTCCTTTGTGTTCGATTATACTTGTACTTATTTTTGTAGTACAGTTCATCTTTCACAAGAGGGCCTCAGCACTTTTTGGAGTAGTGCCCCATCTTTCCACATCTGAAGCATCGGACGCCTTGCTTCATCTGTTCCGACTGCTCTTCCTCCTTCTTGTTGGGAAAAGAAGGGTTCCTTCCATCGAAAGACTTCCCTCTGCTTTTGTCATTTTGTCTTCCTCTTTTGTCGAAGACTTTCTTTCCAAATTTCCTTTGGAATTCCTTGGTAATCAGGGCCAAGGATTTTGCAAAGGCGTTAATGTCGTCGTCTTCAGAGCTAGATGCTCTGTCTGTATCATCATCACTCTCCAAGATAAGAGCCTTCTTTCCTTTTTTCCTTTCTTCTCTGGGTCTCCATTCTCTGTGTGGCTGGCATGTTCCTGTCTCTTTTGAATTAGAGACAAGAGCCAGAGGTCCACCCAGAGCGACCTTCGCCTTCTGTACCTCTTGTTCTTGTGCTTGCAGCGTCCCATATACATCATGCAGAGTCCGTTCCTCCAGATTCTGATTTGCTTGGAGGGACATCGTCAGATTACCCCATTCAGCGTTCAATCTCTTCTAGAAGAGCATGTTGTTCTCCTCTTGTGTTCTGATCACGTCACACTTGCGACATTTGTTGATCAGAGTGTTGAATCGATGATAAGTTTGTTCTAAAGACTCATCAGGGAGTGCATGGAAGTTGTTGTACTCATTGAGGCACTGGAAACGACGATTCTTCTTCATCTTGATGCCCCCTTCCAACTGGTTGGCCAGTTGATCCCACAAATCCTTCGCCGAGTTGCACGCATCCAGTGACTGAAAGATTTCGTTTGGAAGTGCCATGATCAAAAGTCGTTTGGCCTTTTGACCCACTTCCACTTTTTGCTTATCTTCATTGTTCCAGTCACGACGAAGTTTGGGAACTCGTCTGGCAGGTACCTCAACTGTATCACCAGCAGCAGGAATCCTAGGGATGACGGTAGTAGGAACGTATGGACCATTTAAGATTGACTCATACAATTCTAGGTCCAGGCCCTCATAGAAGTTGATCATTCGAATCTTCCATTGGGGATATTCTTCCTTAATGAGAGTTGGAGGCTTTATTAAGAAGTCGGCACTATACATGGAGTTCCATGATTGAGAAGACGACGTTTTGAGTTGAAATTTCTTAGAAAAGAAATTTGACAAGAAGGAAGATTGACTGTCAAACGATTTCCAGATTACTTAAAACCAAACGTTTTTAAGATTTAAAAGTATGAATGATAAATCTTTAAAAAGGAATAATCAAAACAAAGTTTAGAGTTTAATCCTGTCGGATATCGATCGACTAATCAATTGATGTGATTATCAGGCTCTCATACCAATTGTTGGACCCAGATACTCTAAATTTGCAGAAATATTGTTTGCTCAAATTAAGAATCAAGAACAACAGGTATTTCTATTGATTAAACTAGATATTCAAAGAAAAACGTAAAGCAGTAAAATAACATTTTGAATAACCGAATGCTTTTATTTATAAAAGATGAATAATTGAAGAACAAACGTAATCTCACAAGAATTCGCGTATAGTATAAGTCGGCTTCTTCAGGTATTTTGAACCTGAGGCGGAGGCCTCCTTTTATACACTTGGGT
>NC_037539.1:27048440-27052516 GCF_001531365.2 Cynara cardunculus var. scolymus
TGCTCTGTATGAACATACAGAAGCTCTGCATGTACTATGCAGAGGCTCTGGGTCTTGGAGTTTTTACTTGGAGTCAAGCGCTTATGCTTTTTGGCGCACAAGACTTGAATGATCATGGAGATAGAGCGCGGGCTCTGTATAACAGAACCTTCACTATGAGTAAGAGCTCTGGTCCTTGATCCTCTGCATGAGAGCTCTTAACCAGACAGCTTCTATAGACTAAGTCCTATTGACTAGAGCAAGACACTTCTTACTTACACTTTTATAGGTTTGGGGTCTAACAGGCTCCATCATAATTAAAATAATTGGTTGCTTAGTTGAAAGATTTAACTGACAAAGGATTTATTCGACCCAGCACTTCACCTTGGGGTGCTCTGGTCTTATTCGTTAAAAAGAAGGATGGATCTATGTGAAGCATAGACTATCGGGAATTAAATAAGTTGACAATCAAGAATAAGTATCATTTGCCAATGATTGATGACTTGTTTGATCAACTGGTGGAATGATTTATTTCTCCAAAATTGACTTAAGGTCAGGGTATCACCAGCTAAAGGTCAGGGCGGAAGACATCGCTACAACAGCTTTCCGAACCAAGTACGGGCATCATGAATTCTTAGTTATGCCATTTGGATTAACTAATGCGCCCGCAACCTTTATGGATTTGAAACCCTGGTATGTAAGGAATATCTTGATAAATTCGTTATTGTTTTTATCGACGATATTCTTATATACTCTAAGACCGAAGAAGAACACGCAGAACATCTTCGTCTGATACTAGAATTACTAAAAAGAGTAAAGTGTGAGTTCTGGTTAAGGGAAGTTCAATTCCTGGGTCATGTTATATCAGAGGAAGGGGTAAAGGTAGATCCAGCCAAAATCGAAGCAGTTGAAAAGTGAGAGGCCCCAAATACTCCTTCTGAAGTCCGAAGCTTTTTGGGATTGGCAGGCTATTATCGTAAGTTCATTCAGGACTTTTCTAAGATAGCAGTGCCAGTGACCAAATTGACTCGGAAGAATGTCAAATTTCAGTGGGAAAAAGAACAACAAGAAGCCTTCCAATTGCTGAAAGCTCATCTCTGTAGTCCACCGGTATTAACTCTACTAGATGGATCAGAAGACTTTATAGTATATAGTGATGCTTCAAAACTAGGATTGGGATGTGTTTTGATGCAGAGAGGAAAGGTGATTTCTTATGCGTCAAGAAAATTGAAGGATCATGAGAAGCAGTATCCAACTCATGATATGAAGTTAGCAGCGGTGGTGTTTGCTTTAAAAATCTGGAGGCATTATCTTCTGGGGACAAAGTGCTATATTTATACAGATCATAAAAGTCTACAGCATCTATTCAACCAAAAAGAATTAAATATGCGACAGCGTGGATTGAACTTGTTAATGATTATGATTGTGAAATCCTCTACCACCCAGGAAAAGCCAACGTGGTAGCTGACGCTTTGAGTAGAAAAGAAAGGAGTGGGACTATTAAAACTATGGCAATGAGAATAAATTTACTCCCTGATACTCATAAAGAAATTTTGAGATGTCAGAAAGAAGCTATGATAGAAGATCTTGTCAAATCAGAAAGGTTGGGTAAGATGATTTCAACTTTGAAACCAAATGTCGAAGGAATTATGTGCTTTCAAGGGTGAATCTGGGTACCAAGTTTTGGGGATATCCGGAAAGTTATTTTGAATGAAATCCATAAGTCCCATTACTCTATTCACCCAGGTACCAATAAGATGTATAGAAATCTAAAATCTTTTTATTGGTGGCCCGGATTGAAGAAAGATATAGTTAGATATGTGGAACAATGTATAACGTGTCTACAAGTTAAGATTGAGCATCAGAAGCCATATGGAAGCCTTCAATCTTTGGAGATTCCTGTATGGAAGTGAGATCATATTACAATAGATTTCGTCATAAAATTACCTCGAACTCCAAAGTGGTATAACGCGATCTGGGTAATTGTTAATCGACTATCTTAATCTGCGCATTTTCTACCTATAAGAGAGAATTACTCTTTAGAAAAGTTGGCTCAGGTTTATATTAAAGAGATTGTAACCAGGCACGAAGATCCTCTATCTATTATCTCTGATAGAGATAGTCGTTTCACTTCAAGATTTTGGAAAAGTTTGCAGAAAGCTTTGGGATCTGAAATACGGTTAAGTACAGCCTATCATCCGCAAACAGATGAACAAAATGAAAGAACTATCCAGACTCTCGAAGACATGTTGAGAAGCTGTATTATTGACTTCGGGGGATCATGGGAAGATCATTTACCACTAATAGAGTTTGCGTATAATAACAATTACCATTCCAGCATCCAAGCGACACCATATGAAGTATTGTATGGACGTAAATGTCGAACGCCATTGTGTTGGAACGAGGTAGGTGAGAGGCAGTTAATAGGTCCTGAGATTGTTCAAGAAACTTCTGGGAAAATTGAACAGATCCGTGAAAGAATCAAAACAGTACAAGACCGTCAGAAAAGTTATGCTGATAATCGTCGAAAGTCGATTGAGTTTTGTGTGGGTGATTTTGTGATGTTAAAAGTTTCTCCATGGAAGGGTATTGTCAGATTTAGAAAGAAAGGTAAGCTCAGTCCGAGATATGTTGGGCCATTCAGAATATGTAGAAGAATTGGGCTGGTGGCTTATCAGTTAGAGCTACCAGAAGAACTAACTCTGATCCATAATACTTTCCATGTATCAAATTTGTGAAAATGTTTAGCTGATTCGAGTCTCATTGTACCGCTACCAGAAGTCAAACTAGACAGTAAGTTGAACTTTGTGGAAACACCAGAAGCCGTGATTGACTGAAAAAGCAGAGTGTTGAGAAACAAAGAAATCAGTTTGGTTAAAGTACAGTGGAAGTTTCACAAAGGAACAGAGGCAACTTGGGAATTGGAATAAAAAATGACAACAGGATATCTGTGGCTTTTTGAATAAAGGAATTCCGAGACAGAATTCTTTTGAAGGGGTGGATAATGTGATAACCGGGTCCTGGTTATTACCCAAGGTATTTGTTATGTGGATTAATTGTTTATGTGGATACATGCTTACATGGGTTAAATACGTAAGTATGTGTATTTCGTGCATGGGGATATATGCATAATATATATATATATGCATGATATTAATATGCATAAGCATGTGTGTGCATAAGTTATATGTATGCATGAATTTTATATGCATGCATGTGGGGGGTGAGAGAGTGACTGACTTTCCTTTTCTTGGAAAGTATAAATAGAGGGGTTGAATTATCAGGCAAAGTTTTCTTGCCTTATTGGGAAAGTGAGAGCAATTGAGAAGTTTGTCCGGAGAATCAAGTTTGGATTCAAATTGACTTTTTCATCTTCTTCAATCTGAGTTTTTACTTAAAAGTGAGTTCTTTCTAAAAAGCTCTTTTAAAAGCTTTGGTTATTAATTTTGAAAGAATTGCATATTATCCTTCAAAGGAGTTGTGCGATTTAAGTTATCCGAATAAAGGGGTGACCGGATTAAGTAGAAACCGGACATAGTGTTGTCCGGATTGTTTCTAAACCGGACATAGTGTTGTCCGGATTACCTTAAACCGGACATGAGTTATCCGATTTAGTTTTAAATCGATCATAGGGTCGTTCGATTTAATGAGTTAGTGAGATTTTGAATTATGTAAACCGGATAAAGGTTTTGAACAGAGAAGTAGGAATACGACTAAGTATTGTGCGGTTTAGACTTAAATCGATCAAGGGTTGTCCGGATTAGTTGTAAATCGACCAACTGTTGTCCGGATTGATATATCGGACAAGGACTTATGTTGACCGGATTGATAAATCAGACAAGTGTGTTGTCCGGATTTGTATATCGAACAAGGGGCTATGTTGTCCGGATTGCTTGTCCGGATAACATGTCCGAATGATTAGTTGAGGTAAATTGCAAGTGTTGATAATCCTTGGAAGTTTTGCAAATTAATAATGATTATTATTGGATTAAATTATGTTATTATAAAAAGGGGTATTTTATATCTTTTTTAAATAAAAGATATGTTCCTACCAAGCGTGGTGACGTAAGTCTGTTTTGGTATGGAACTGGATTTTT
>NC_037539.1:27052556-27071104 GCF_001531365.2 Cynara cardunculus var. scolymus
TGGATTTTTTGGAATGTTTCTACCAAGCGTGGTGACGTAAGTCTGTTTTGGTATGGAACTGGATTTTTGGGAAATGTTTCTACCAAGCGTGGTGACGTAAGTCTGTTTTTGTATGAAACTATATTTTGAGAAACCTTCCTACCAAGCGTGGAGACGTATGTCTGTTTTGTTATGGAATTGGATTTTGGAAACTGTTTCTACCAAACGTGGTGATGTGAGTCTTTTTTGGTATGAAACTTATTTTAAGAGATAGTTCCCCCACACATGGTGACTTTTGTCTGTTCTGGCTTGGAACTATGAATGGGTACTTACAGATGTGGTGACTTTTGTCTGTTCTGATAAGTAACCATGTTTTGATGGAGGAACAAAAGGAGAGGTGTACTTGGAATAAGAGATGCATTATCATATGTGGATATTACTATAACTCTTATTATTATTACTAATTGGATTTAATAACTTTGAATCATCATTTATTTTTGATCTGATGAATTAGAGATAGTATTCATATTTAGAAATAATAATTTAGATGTTATTGATAAGGGGAAAACGGTTTGTCATAAAGGGAAAGTATTGCCTTAATCTTTCCATTAATATTTACAGAGGAATTCTGGTCTTTTAGTCTAATGAATCAAAGAGACTTTGGTTGAAATGTTAGTTTCATTTAGGGAATATTGGATATTTAAGCAGATGCATTTGTATCAAGAATTAATGTTATTATGTTTATCCTGTTATTCATTTTCTTGAGGGCTGCAATGTTTGGTTGAAATGCAAAAATTACTGAGCAAAGATACTTTATTGTATTTTGGTGTTTATCACCCTGCATTTGTAAAGAAGGGATTTTCTCACTAGACCCTTCTGGTCTAACCCTCATTTTCTGTTTTAAAAATATGCAATGCAGGAACTGCGGGGTCCAGGGATAGTAAGGGGAAAGGGAAAATGTAATTATTTTCCTAATCTGATATCTGCTTTTGAAGATCTGTGTGAGATTGCTTGTTTTTTAAGATACATCTTGTTATACATGTGATAGTACATAATTTTATTTTGGAATTTTTTTATATGTAGATTTTGTATATATAAGAATCCTTGTACTTATGGGACCATTGTGGTGTAAAAATGTATTTCTATGTAATGAAATATGTGTTATATGCAAATGTGTTGTTTGGGGGTGTTACAATGTTTTGAAAAGTATTTATATAAATATTGTCTTGCACTCTCGTCTTCTTTATTTCTATCGGAAAATACAGTCAAAATTGTTCGTTTACCACTCTCTCTAGCAACAAAATCTGTCATTATATCATCATCTTTGAACCTAACCATCTGCTTATTTGGGAGATGGAGTTGCAAAGCCATCACATAAGGTTGAATTTGAGAAAGCGCAAAGCTAAAAATCCGCCACATTGCTTTCGTGGGGAGACATACGCGCATCTTGAAACCTTTTAATCTCATTAATAACACTTTGTCGTTCGTCTGGATCTATATGCATAACTTGTTTATCATGACCCTTGTAAATATATTTGAAGAGATATTTCACAGATGTTATACTTGAGCAAGCCTCAACATTAATATGACAGTTGAACATCATTAAGAATTTTGGGTTATACGGCACAACCCATCTATTATCTAGTGTATTTCCCCGTACATTCACATCTCTTCCAATATTTCTCCTCCGGTATAACGGATATGAGTTCTCAGCCTATGATGTCTTATCCTTGAATTGTCCAGGATATCTAAAATGACAGATTTTCAGCTCACCTTGCATGCAAGGACTGGACAGTCATAAATGACCGCAAGGACCATGCATCATGTGTTGGACAACCAACTGGTGCATTTCAGGATACTTTGTTGGGTCAGGAATTTCAGCACATACAATCTTGTTGTAATGATCTGGATTGGTCATTTCGTCATCAAGTCTCATTATCATGAGTAAATGCGCATGTGACAATCCACGCTTCTGAAACTCGATGACATAAACATATGCTCTGAAAGTGCCAAGGATCTTCTTCTGGAAAAGTTGG
Source organism: Cynara cardunculus var. scolymus (assembly GCF_001531365.2). NCBI lineage: Eukaryota > Viridiplantae > Streptophyta > Magnoliopsida > Asterales > Asteraceae > Cynara > Cynara cardunculus. The sequence continues at coordinate 27,054,572 of NC_037539.1, forward strand.
TCCTTGAGATCCTCTAATTTGGCACAAAAAATTCTTGCCACTGCCCCTATATAAAAAATGAGCTTTTTTCTACAATGGCCATTGACGGATACGGATGATAGATTGTTATTGTTGATCAAATGCAAATGGTATGGTACTGGTGGTAATCAAATTGAAACCCTAGTTTCAATCGCTGGATACAGGAGATAGTGGATTGATTTGACTGGGGTTTGGGTGGATGATTGATGTTGGGATTTGGGTTTTGAACTTCGATCTAGATTCGATCTCTTGCTGGAATTTTTCAATGGCTTCTTCCATCCTGATGGTTTTGTGATGAAGATGACTAAATATGAAGATGGCCAATTGCTAGACTTGTTGATATATGAACCTTGACTGGCAATATTGATTACCATCATCTTCATTCATGTTGGATGATTCGTATTCTTGATTTGGATGTTGTCTTGATGTTTCAATCGCTTGATGGTAGCCGATTGTTCATGCTGTTGATTTTGTTCAGATTCGGTCATGGATTCTATCATATTGGTGTTTAGGCATCTCTAAATGATATGGATTTGGTTTGTTGATTGCTGAACTAATTATCTAGGCCCAATTGGCATGGATTTAGATTGTTGCCAAATTGGTGTTTGGGCTTCTTTAAAAGATATGGACTTGGTTTGATGATGTTGGGCTTGATTTGATGATGCTGGGCTAATTACTTGGACCAAATACTATTTCATTCCTGGGCCTTTGTTGATGGACTGGAATTTTATTGCATTAGATTGGTTGGCCTGATTATTTGTGTTGGAATCCATGTTAACTTGGATTCTGAGTTTTAACTTTGGGTTTTTCTGGTTATTTTTTATGGTCTACATGTTTGGACCTTGGGTTCTTTTGTTTGGATTGATGTCATTAACATTTGTAAAAATAGGTATGCTCATTTAATTTTTGTAATATTTTATTTTATTCAATAAAAAAATTCGGGGTTCCGCTCCCCTTTCCCCAAAAAAAAACTTTCAACAAAGTCTGGTCGATCTTGTGCAGTCTGACCGGGCAATAGCTCTTTAAGCATTTATGTCCATTTTGGATTACACATCATTGTAAGGAATATATCGGGTTTCCTGTCATCTTGAACTAAAGCCATAGCATCCAAAAATCGTCGTCGTATGTCATGTGGGCCTCCTATAAAACTTGCAGGTAGTATATATAGCTTCCTCCATTAATGATTATCCATAGTTATACACACACACACACACACACACACACACACATATATATATATATACATGAACAGAGGAATGGAGCTATGGAAAGTTCAGAGTTGTACCAAATTAAGCAATAATCTTCAGGTCTGAAGTCATGTTTAACTGGTTATAAAAACCCATCAGAAGATAACCAGTGATCAAATTAGGTCCTTATAGGCCCCAAGATCATGGCTTGCTCAGAAGGTCATGATTGTCAAAGCATGGTCTACAGGGATAAGATTCTTCATAATGCTTACGGAAGTATCAATAACTAACACTAAATCAAACCATTTTATGTTTGGTATTCTTATGGATAACCAAATGTAGAGGAAACATTGTTATTGGGATTCCAACATTATATTCTGACTCTTGGTACCATTGTCTTGATACCAACCATGGTTGTTTCTCAAATTGGTGGTGATAATGTAAGTAACACAACTATTAATATCTCACTACAACAAATTTGGGTTATAGAAGGTCAAAAATTTCCCAAGTGTCCTACTGCACATCTTTATAAGACGCACAAGTGTTTGGTCCTATAAGCGTAAGTCTTGTAAAACAGTTTATTAGGATATTTAACATTTGTGGTGTCAAACTCGATTTCGTTGTAATGCAAACCATGTTTGGTACTCGATTACCATCAGTTTTTGGGCTCGCATGCATTTTTAATCCCCATATTCTCCATAATTCATGCCAAAAGATATATTACATTTTCGAAACCTCACGAGATTTCGTTGAGGGCAAAATCATCTAAAATTTTATTGGTTTTCATATATTTTTTTCAAATAACAGCTCTTGCAATGTTGAGCTTGAATACAGGCCTGATGAAACTTTCGTGATCATATCATTCTTATATCTACAATGCAAACTCGATATTCAACTCAAAACCTGCAACAGTGACACAAGCGCACATACAAGCCGATTGATTGTAAAACTCACCCTTCAAATAAACCTAGCACTGTACAATAACATTTCGTCATTGTAAAATCAGGCGAAGCCTGATAAGACCAACAGAGGATTGATTGTCCATTGACATCTAACAAGCCTAAATTCATCCCAAGGAATCTAAAATAGTGTGGGATACACAGATGAACAATACATGAACCACAAAACTTTAAAATCATTCAACAAACGATAACCAATAATCCAAAAGGAAAACCACCGGAAACCCGTCAATCCAAAACAACAACAACAACAACAACAAAGAAGTTGGCTAAAGAAAAAAAGAGAAATAGATTACCTCATCTGCTTGTCTGTTTTGCTGAGGATGACAGACGCAAATGGATTGAAAAATATGGATCAAATATATATGCATCTCTAAATTATGTTGGAGTCGATATCATCTCAATCGATATCATCTCAGAATTTGTTGGAATCGATATCATCTCATCTGTTGGAGTCGATATCATCTCATCTGCTGGAACCTGTTGGGTTCAATGTTGTTCTGTAATGTTGTATTCAAGCAGTTTTTCCTATTTTGTATTAGTTAGTCTTTATTGCTTTCTTAGTATAAATAGGGAGATTAGTAGTGTAATTAGTAGTTAGTGAGCTAATTACTTTGTAATCCCTTTTCAAGAAATGCTATTCAAAGCTTGGTGAAATTCTCTCTCTACTTTGATTCTACTTTAGAGAAGATAATCTGATTTGATTGGTATTTGGGAATTACAATTGGTAAAAGAGCATAGGAGCAGCAATTTGATTGAAGGATTACACAATTTTCGAGGATTTTTGCATAATTTTCTGGATTTTTGTTACTGTTCATCACTGTGTTCTTCGTGTTCTTGGCCGATTTGAACTTTTTCTACTCTAATCTCATCATAATTGAGTGTTAATTGTTAAAGTCTTGGTTACTAAGTTCGCGATTGTAATCTAAACATATTTGATTCACACGTTTTTGCAATTTAATCAAGATCTAAGGAGTTTTTGAAGAATTTTTTGAGTTTTTCGAAAATCTACTCTTCTTAAAAAGTTCATAATTTTTCGAGTTTTGATTCAAATTTTTGGTGAAAATTTAATAAAATTGTGTTTTTGCTTGAAGATAAACCGGAGACTACCTTGTTCGATTTAGGATAATCCGCATAGTACTATATGCGATTTGTGACTTGGTGATTTTTAGTCATTTATGCGATATTCTTGTGCGATATAGTGTTAATCCGCCTATAACTGTGTGCAATTTAGCATTAATCTGTGTAACTCTGTCTGCGACTTAGTCTTGATCTGCTTGAAACTGTGATCGATTTAATTTTGAAATTTTAACTAAGTGATAGTTGATCTTATTGTGAATTTTGTGTGCGATTTAATCTGTGAACGAATTTTGAATTTTACTTTGACTATCCTTGGGTGGACTTTGACTTTGACTTTCACAAGCGATTTGTAAAGTTAACTTTGATAGTTGATCGGATTGATTGTTTGACTTTCTTAAATCGTCTAATATTCAATTGATCGGATTGTATGTGTTGACTTGTTGACTTCTTGTGATTTGATAAGTATAGTGACTTGTGTGTGAATATTACTAAGTGTTTTGTCCAGATATCTAATCTGGATAACTTGTGTGAGTTGCTTATTTTTTTTGACAATCTTAGTTGTCTGGACTCCTAATTCGGATAAACTTGTCCGGACTTCTAATCCGGATAAGGCTAAGTGTTGAATTTTTTTATAAGTGTTGAATGGTTGAAAATTTCTTGTGTGCGATTTCTTTTAGATATTACTGAATTTTAATCCTTCAAATCAAATTTTGAACTGCAGAGATCCAATATCATTTTAATCAAATAACATGAGTTCAAAAGAGGCAATGGCAATTGGTACTGATACCAAGCTGCCAGTACTTTTCAGAGGAGATTATAATCAGTGGAGAGACAGATTTCTCAATTTTATCGAACGTATGAAAGATGGAGAGCTGGTTATGCAATCATTAATGGAAGGACCATCTGTATTTTGGAGAAAAACTCCTGCTATTCTTGAACAGAACAGACCTGCTCAAAGGGTGATTAAAGAAAAAGAAAAATACTCTGAACAGGAAAGTGCAAGAGCACGTGCAGATGTTTTATGCAAATCTTACATGATTCAGGGACTTACAAATGACATCTATACCAATATTGATAGCTATAGAAAATGATGATGGGCTCCAAAGTTGGAACTAAGTTAAAAATTACTAACTGCATAACAGCTTATGAAGAGTTTAAAGCCAGAGATGGAGAGTGTCTTGATGAAGTGTATGATAGACTGACCAAACTGTTGAATGAGCTTACGAAGAATGGCATTTCTAAGACTGTAATTGAAATAAATGTTAAATTCCTCAGTAATCTGCAACTAGAGTGGAAACCTTATGCAAACAATATCAGATATATTTATCCTTGTCTGATATTGACATACATGAGGTTTATGAAACTTTGAAACAAAATGAGAAAGATGTCTTAGAGGTCAGAGATATGAAGAAGAAAAAGGAAAAGGAAGTTACTGATCCTTTGGCCTTTGTTTCGGAAAAGAAGAATAAGGTTAAGACTGGCAAGTAGGTTAAAGAGGTCATTCAGATAAGCGAGTCATCAAGTGAAAGCAGTGACAGTTCTGACTCTGACTCAGAAATGAATGAAATCAAACAGACCATGGCAATGCTCACTAAAGCCTTTCAGAAGAAATTCCAGAAGAAACCGCATTCTAACAGTCAAAGATTCTCTTCGGGTTCTAAATATGAGTTTAAAGACAAATTTGGAGAAAAGAAGAAATATGATGAAAAGAGATATGAGAAGAAGCCTGAAGAAAAGAAGAAGTTCGTTAAAGGAGTGGCAGACGAGAACACCAAATGCTACAACTGTGGCAAATTGGGACATTTTGCGGTTAACTGCAGAAAGTCGGTTTCAAGAAATACCGACTATTACAAGAATAAGTTTCTCCTGTCAAAACAAAGAGATGCGGGAAAGGTGTTGATGGTTGAAGATGACCATTGGCTGAACATCACTGATGAGGAAGAGGAGTCAGAAGCCGCAGCTCACATTTGTCTAATGGCTAGAACTGAAACAGACTCTTCTGATGAGTATGAAGAGGAGAGTGCTGAGCCAAATGATGAGGTATTGGAAAGTTCATGCATGCATCAGATGCAAAAGATGATGCTCAAACTCCAAAGTTTTCAGCAACAACTAAAATATGAAAAACAGCGTGCAAATAATCTTCAAAAAGATTTAGAAACGCAAAAAGAAAAATACATCAAACTTGTTGATGAAAATGCTGGAAATTTTGATTGGGCACAATCTTTATTATTTGAATCAAAATCTTTTCATGAAAAATCCAACATCTTAAAATATGAATTATCTGATTCAAAGAGAAAATATAAATCTTTAGAGTTGGTGAATGAAGATTTAATTGTTAAAATCAGTAAGCTTGAACTACAAATCAAAGTTTTAAATGAAACTCTGAAAGCTAAACAAACCTTCTGAAACAAAATTTTTTAATCCTCGGGAAAGGTTAAGGTATGAAAATCCAAAACGTTTAGAAAAAAACTTTATATTTTACCCCAACCTTGTACAAATTTAAATATCTTGACTGTGGTCTCGAGTTTCAAATAAAATTTATGAAATCTTCTGACGAAGTCGAAGAAAAAGAAGATTTTAACAGAAAAAAAAAAGACAAAATGCAAGTTCCATTTGACTATACAAATTTAAATAAAAGCTATAAAACACAAGACTCTGCACTTTCAACAGATTATTTCCATAGTTATTCATAAGTAGAGCTTGAATCTAAACCCGCTGAACCAAAACTTTATACACCAACTTTAATTCTGGAAAAATAAGTGGTTCAGTTAGAGAAAATTTAAAATGAAGAAAGGCTTTTGTTTAATAAACAAAAAAAAAATTTCTAAATAAAATTGAAAATTTAGAAAATTCTAAAGTCAAATCGGAACAAGTTGAGCCTGAATATTTTTCGTGTTCAAAATCGTGAAGTGACACTTCTGAATCAGAAGACTTAAAAGTCTTAAATGAAGAAATAAATTTTTCCGACATCTTGAATTCAGATACTTTTTTGGACGAAGAGATTTCTCAGTTTGATTTTTCAAAAAAAAACTACCCAGTCATGAGGATTTTATAGTTAAAAATATATTTTTTTTTGTATTGTTTTGTGAGTATTTTTTGTTAAAAAAATTTTAATTTTTTTTAAGTTTTTTTTTTTAATTTTTTTTACTTTGTGATTTTTTTTAATTTTTTAGCTTTTTGATGAATTTTCAAATCTAGTGTGTGATAGTCCTTAAGTTGATCAATCTTCAATAAAGCTCTATGATTCCATGGCAGATCTGGAAATCTTGTAAAAAACAATCTTGGAAGGAGATGAGAGAAATGGTCAAACAGTCAAACTTTATAAACTCTCACAGTATACGTAATTTTACAAATGAAAATCTCCTTACAAAATCACTAAAGACAAAATCTATTTATAGGGTCAAACTAAAACCCACTAGTCAAAGTCAAACTATACCAGAAAAGTCAAACACGATGTCTATTTAATGATAGACAATTTTATCTTTCAAGAAGAATACAATTTAACACTAAAGGAGAACAACTTGAGCTTTGAAGGAGAACTACTTGAGCTTTGAGCACAAGAAAAGTCTTTGACTTTCTTTAAAAGCTGGTCTCGTTCATCAGCAACTAAATCATACTTCTCTTTAAGTTCAGTTCTCATCTTCAATTCAGTTTCAAGTTCTGTCTTCAGATCAGACAATTTCCTTGAAGTATTTAGGAGTTTACCTTCTAACTCCTTTTTCAGCTTCTCAAATTTCTTCTTCTCATTGTCAAACTATCTTCTCTCTTCGTCTGAGCGGCTTTTCTCATTCTCAAAAGCAATGTCGAGCTACTTTTTCTTTTCAGCAAGCTCTTTAGCTATAGCTGCATATTTCTTTGTAGTATTTCTTTTTTCAAGAGCAAATTGCTTCTTCTCTTCATCTAAAGCCTTCTACTTTTGAGCAATGCAGTCAGACATTTTCTGATTCTGGCTCATACATTCTTCTCTGATGTCTTCCTTCTCTTTATCAGTCTTGGATCGTTCCAAGATGACCAGCTGCTCAAAATCAGAGATCTGCTTTAACAACATTTTAGCGTTCAGCTCAAGAGAGTTTATCTTATTTTCATAAGATATGTGTTCAGTACCAAACTTTTTCTCTAATTCAATCACCCTCTTCTTCTCTTTCTCAAATTCATTCCTTTCAGTATTTAAAATCTTCTCAGTTTCCAAACTTTTTTCTTCTCGAAGTCCAGTAATTTCTTTAACTCAAACAAATCACATTCAGACTTATGAAATTTTTCAGTTAGTTCCTCAACTTCTTTATGATTGTTTCCTTGAGAGTTCCTCTCAGCATTTAGTTCCGACTCAGCTTTACAAAGTTTATCAACTAAATCTTGTTTTATCTTGTTTGAACTTCTTATTTCCTCATCTAACTCTTTCCTTTCAGAATCTAAAATCTTTTGAAGTTCATAAATCCTAGACTTCAGCCCGGAATTGTCCTTTAACAAATCAAAATCTCTCTTTTGACTTCCCTTGAGATAAGTATCTTTTCCAAGTAATACATCAATCATAGCTTGAAGAAATTTCTTTTCTTCTTTAGATTTTTCAAGACCTTGTTTCAACTCTTTAGCCTATTCCAAATTAGCGTGATTTTCAAGAAACACACTCACATATTTATCTTTATAATCATTCACGCTCTTTTCCAATTCTGAAATCTTAATTCTCATTTCTCTATTCTCCTTCTCAAAAGAAACAGTCATTTTAGAAATCAGATTGATCACAAGAATCTAATGCGATGAAATCAATAAAAGAAATCAAAATCAATTAAGCTAAAAAAAAAAAGAACCAGAAAACAAAAAACTGTTGAGAAATCAGAAATCAACTAAAAACTGTCAAAAATCAGTAAAAATAGTCACAACTGTTGAAAACAGTTAAAAACTGTTAAAAACAGTCAAAAACAATTAAAACTTATTAAAAACAGTTTATGTGACACAAATCAGATCAAAATTCTCCAAACAGTTAAAAACAGATTAAAAACAGATAAAATCAGCAAAACAAATCAAATCAGATCTAAACAGTTAAGTCCAAAAAAAACAGTAAAATTCGAAAAACATGTAAAACATGAAATTCAAATAAAATGTGATCCAAAAAAAATAATGAAAAAGAAAGAAGAAAAAATAATAAAATCTAGATGAAAGATTTAAAAAATTAAAAAGATAAATTGGGCCAAGAAATAGAATAGAAAAAAAATGAGCCGGGCTGAAAATAAAAATTGGGCTGAGAGATGGCTGAACAAAGAATGAAGCGATACAAGGTTTAAAACAGGCAAGGAAGAAGAATGAAGGGCTGAATGATTAATGGCAAAATCGATCAATATAGCTTCCGATTTAGATGAAATCGATTATTGTGATGAACGATGAACACAATTCAAACAATCCTTTGTCCGTGAAACACTAAACCAGGTGAGCGATTTACAGTGAGCAATTAAGATTATGAAATAGAGCCCTTGAGCGACAAACTTGAATCCGGATACTGTTGAGTGATTAAGACCAAATTCGAACAGAAGAGATGTGCGATGTAGAGACAAAAATGGATAATGGTGTGCGATGAAGCTTTAAATCGGATGAAGCTTTGTTCGATTTAGAAGAAAATCAGTTAAAGGGTTAGGCGATGAAGATGAAAACTCTACTGCCATTGACCAATTAATATCAAATTCGATTGAACCTTTGTTCGATTTAGCTAAGTCCGGACAGTGAAGAAATTGATTAGGTCAAAATCGAACAGTTTGCTAAACCGGAGGAGCTTATGTGCAATGAAACCCAAAATCGATCATGCTACATTGTGCGATTTAGGCTGATGTTAAAACTGAGTATGTGCAATGAAGATGAACAAACAGGCGCTGGATGAAGAAACCGGATGAAGATGAAGATCGATGATAAAAAATGACTTAAATCGGTTGGGCTAGTCTAAATCGGATGGACTTTAAAATGATTGCCTTGTGAGCGGTTTAGTAAAAAAACACAAAAAACAACAAAATTTTAAATATAATGGATCTAAACACTAACTTTTATGAAAAACTTTTAAGAACACAAAACTTTTAAAAAAAACACAAATCTAATCAGATCTCTCAAATGGATGATCAAAACCAAAAAAATTGTGAATAACAAAGATCCACAAATCGATTATGCACACATTGATCATTATTTTAACATCAAATCACAAAAAAATGAAGGATTTACGTAGAAAATCCTTCAAAATTGAAGAACACTTCAAGAACACTTTTTGGAAAAAGATGAAAAGTAGAAGAATTTCCAAAAAAAAACTTCAAAAAAATATGATTTCTTCACGCGATTTCACTGTAATCCTACTCTGATACCAATTGATAGTCCCTAAGTTGATAAATCTTCAATAAAGTTCTATGATTCCATAGCAGATATGGATAATCTTGTAAGAACAGTCTTGGAAGGAGATGAGAGAAAAGGTCAAACAGTCAAACTTTATAAACTCTCACAGTATACGTAATTTTACAAATGAAATCTCCTTACAAAATCACTAAAGACAAAATCTATTTATAGGGTCAAACTAAAACCCACTAGTCAAAGTCAAACTATACTAGAAAAGTCAAACACGATGTCTATTTAATTATAGACAACTTTATCTTTCAAGACGAATACAATTTAACACTAAATTTCAGTTCTAACAGTGTGGTTACTTTTATATCTGGTATTGATATTGTATCAATTTTTATTCATTTTGGATATAATATTTTGTGTTTTACAAGAAAAATGGGTGATGAACATCACCAATCTGACGAGAAATCTCATATTCCCTCTATTAGATCTGATAACATAAATAACCCAACCCAGCCAACAAATACACCCATTCCAAATGAATCCATACTACCACAGTATCTTTACCTAGAAATCAAGCCAAATAACCACCACTTCAACTTTGATATGCCTTGTGAATACAAAATCATCCCTGAAATCCTTCGTGGACACCCAATTGCTTATGCTCTTTCAGCTACAGCAGAAGTCTCGATGGTATACTTACAACAATTCTGGCATACATTATCTCTTTCAAAATATGGTGACATTTACTATTTTGAAGGGAATGTAGATGAATACATAAGTCGGTTGACTTTGAAAAGACTCCAAAGAATTCTACGTTTACCAGGACCAACTTCTTCTGGATTCGAACAGCTTATTTCTGATGAAGAGCTGTGCAGAGATATCAGACGATTAGGATACTCCCAAGAGTTGACTAATCCGTCTCAATTTAAAAGACGATTCCTTCTTTCGATATGGCACTTGCTGTTTTCCATACTCAATCGATGCTTAACGTCAAAAACTGCTGGGATTGATACCTGCAGTAGTCCATTCCTGAAGTTCTTCCATGGAATTGTATTCGATTGTCATTATGATTACGCACTCATTATTTGGAATGAACTGATCGAGTTGGTCAACGCAAAAAGATTTTCGTCTAAAGCCAGAAAATTTGTTCCATTTAAGAGATTTCTTCAACTTGTCATAAAGGCGATGATGAATGCAAATGCTGACATTCTGGCCAGAGAAACAAGTGAAGTTGGACCATCATTTGTCATGCAATGTATTCGGTCACATACAGAAGTTGAAAATTTGGAATCTACTATGGCGATTCCACCTGAGTTATTTGTCTTTGCTGATCAGAGTGCTTAGTGTGTGATAGACTAATTGAGAGTTATAGATACTATAGTTCAACCAGATTCGGTTGAACTTGCCCCGGGATCAACCCATGTCTCAGCTGAGCGAGAGGGTTTAGACATAGATGAGACGGTTCAGGCACATGAAGTACCTGAACGGGGTTGTGAGCAGAGGAAAAATGTGAATGAAAAGGGTAGTCTATTGAGGGGAGACTCTAATCTACATAACACTTCAACATAAAGTACTTCCACAACTTCTTCTTCAAGCTCGGAAGATACTATATCAGATGATGAGGCAACTCAGACTGACAATGATGATGATGATGATGATAATGATGATGATGATAATGATGATAACAATGATGATGATAATAATGCTGCTCATCCAGTTGTTTCTGGATATATTCAAGTTGGAGCAATTTTAGACAATCTTGACGACATCTTCGATGCTAATCAAGATCAACAAACTTGTCCGCCTCTTCAAAGCTTATCTTTTGATATTGATGAGTTTGGCAACGATTATGACGAACTGCATCGTTTATTGGATGATATATCGGTTCATGAAGATGAGGGAGTACAAGTAGAAAAAGTTGAGAGGTTGAGTGAAGGGGACGGAGAAAAAAATGGAGAGGGTGAGAGTGGAGCTCAAAATGAAGAATATGCTCCTTTTCCAACTGAAACACTAAGTCGGGCACCCACATCTGCTATTGACATTCATGTGTTGAATGTTGATATTGAAACAGACATAGCTAGCCTAGCTATGCAAATGCACACCCTCCCTAGCTACTCAGTTGCTTCTCAACAAACAATTGTTTCATCTTCTCACGGGGACTTAGCACATAATCTATCTGCTTCTCATTCGGAGAATGTGATATTGAAAATAGTAGGCCTCTACCCCAGCCTACGACATCAATTCAGTGTACCTCGAGTCTAACGCCGATACACATAGGTACACATGAGTTAAGAGCATCTGTTGCTCAAACTGCTGTTCTTAGTGAATCAGCTGGAACGACCAGAGTGGAGTCTGTTGACTTACCACAAGGATAGGTCGGAAGTTCTAACAGTGCTACCATTTTGCCAACACTGAACGTAGGCACAACAATTTTCTCAACTGTTGTTACAACTGGTAATCTAAGTGATCGAGGTGTTAGGTTACCTGACTTCGTGTCAAGGGAATATTTGGATGGAGTCCTAAAGGCTATCCAGGATACCATGACAAATCAAGTCCTGAACTTGAAGAGGATGTTGGAAGGAAAAGAGCCAGTACTTGAAGATCAACAATCTGTGCCGTCACCACCATCTACTCTTGAACCTCCAAGGGCATAAGAACAATTGGTGGATGAGCTCAAGTCACTTTTGTACGCAAAGTTAATTGTTTCTCAGAATCCTGACGCGGCGGATACAGATTTGGTTGGGCTCCTAAGACAACAAGTTGATGAAAATCCAACCGTTAGGGCCTCAGAGTTTTTGGCTTTCCAAGATGTTGTTGCTGCTAATTTTTCCAAAGTTAGCACTCTAATCACCTCCAATACTCAAGCACTATCCTTAATGAAAAATTTCATTGATGCCTTAGCCGAGAGGGTATCAACCTTGGAAAATACCTGCCGAGCTCAAGCCACCTCTTTGGAAAAAAGGCATGATGATCAGGACGATCCTGATCACCATGAGGGGGAGAGGAAACGACAAAGGTTGCCTGAGTCATCAGTTGGTGCTGAAGATGTTGCAGGGGAGCCGGATTTTGAAACTGTTATTGTAGAAAGTCCTTTTCAAGAAAGTTTAGGAGAAAGGACTACAGGCCCGAGAACAGCTGAGAAAGTGATAGCTGTGGGGATAAATCCAACGATCGAGCCAATGGTTGAAAAGTCGGTGGACTCCAAGGTAGAAACAAGGTTGTTAGTGGATTTGTTTGCCAATGTTAGTTTTAATGATGTATTCTCAAAGGATCTGGGTGGTGTTCAAGACTATGGCGAAGATATAGACAATATTGATGAGTCAGCGGATGTTTACTTTGATTTTGAAACCGACATTAATGAAGGTGATCCAATCTTTCCGTTTCAGGCTGATCATCAAACTTCTTCTGAACCTCCCACCACAGTTACTCAAGGCGCTTCGGATACTCCTAATGTTACATTTGATCCTACCGAGATTTTTTCAAAGAACTATGTGCCATTTACGATTCGGGCTAACTTTCCAGGTTTATACAGAGCTCGAATTAGAGAGCATTTTCTTGAAGACATTACTTTGGAATCTTTCTTCGTCATCGAAAAGCCTTGTGTGGTGACAGAATTCTCGGTATTCATAAGAAAACACGAGAATACCGTACTGAATACAAGCATTTTCTAAAATCCAAGCGCCTACCTATCAGTCAAGTACGTACTAGACATCGTATAGTGTCTATCAAGAACATTGAAGCCAATAAACTCGTGAGAGTTTGGTATATGGTTTTCACTATCACTAGACAAAATGGACATGTCCGGATATTCAACAAAGCTGACCTCTCGAATCTTTATCTTGAAGATCTGGAGCACCTATACCATGAACTTCGGGATCTAACTATCAGAAGAGAAGGAGCAGTTGTTGGTCTTGAAGCTATAAAGAGATATTTGAAGAACCACGTTAAACTATCTTTGGTCATCGATGTTCAGATGGGCTTTGAAGGTAATTAGAAAATCATTAACCAAAAAAGACCTGACCAAGCCATTGAAGACATTGAAGCTATCCTCTCTATATTATCCTTGAAGATCCGGAGTTTAGGGTGATCTATGATGGTCCAGATAAAACAAAAAGGTTTATGAGGTTCAGTGAGCTGAATAAGTACTGTGACGGTACTATTAAGCTGGTGCGTCAGGCTCTTGAAAGAATTAAGGCTGGCAAAGCGGCGGAGAAAGAAAGAATAAGTCCGAAAGAAAGGTATCTTCTGATTAGTGCTTTGAACTTGTTAGATGATAAATTGCAAGATCGGAGTGCTTTGAGAAGGATTGAAACTCATCTGGGGATAAGAAATTCAAGATTCACTATTTCTCATGCTTGAATCCAAAGGGGGAGAATGTTGGGTTCAATGTTGTTCTGTAATGTTGTATTCAAGCAGTTTCTCCTATTTTGTATTAGTTAGTCTTYATTGCTTTCTTAGTATAAATAGGGAGATTAGTAGTGTAATTAGTAGTTAGTGAGCTAATTACTTTGTAATCACTTTTCAAGAAATACTATTCAAAGCTTGGTGAAATTCTCTCTCTACTTTGATTCTACTTTAGAGAAGATAATCTGATTTGATTGATATTTGGGAATTACAGAACCGATGAAATTGAATTGGGTTTAGGGATGTAGATGGATAGGAGAGAGTTAAGAGAGTCGATTTCGTCAAAATCTATTTGAACCAATGACATCGAGTTGGATTTAGGGATGTAGATGGATAGGAGAGGATTTTGATTTGAACGGGTTTAGAGAGCGCTTTAATAAGTTGTACCAGGAGTAATAGAAATTGTAAAATTGAAATTTAAGTAATTTGGCATTAATTGGTAATACTATATGCTTAAAAGGTTGTCTTTAAAGGTGTGTTTGGTTTGCAGGAATGGAATGGAATTGGGGGGATTTGGAATTAAAATTCATTCCAATCCTGTGTTTGGTTTTCCAAATTGTCAGGATTTGAAATCCCAATATTTCATTGAAATCCATTAAACATGGGATTTGGAAATTCTTTTGTTAGGACTGAAAATCAGTATTAATTGTATTCGTCTTGAAAGTTAAATATAGTCTATAATTGTAAAAGTCAGCGTGTTTGACTTTCTTATAGGAGTTTGACTTTGACTATGTTTAGTAGGTTTGACCATATAAATATGGTTAGTCTTTGTAATTGGAAAGGTAGGAGAGCTCATTTGCATTTTCATACGGAATAAGAGAGGTTTGACTAGAAATATAGAGATTGACTTTCTCTCTCATTGTTCTTGATGATCTTGAATGCTATATCCTAATCTGCCATTGTTATGAAGATTATTGAAGATTGATCAGTGTTTTTAGGGACTATCAATTGGTATCAGAGCGCGTTTGCAAGAAATCAGAGGAAGATATCAGAGATAAGTGAATTTTATTTTCTGAATTTTTTTTGTTCTTCGTGTTCTTCATTTTTTTTTAGATTTTGATCCGATTTTTTCGTAAAATCTTGTGTTTTTGTGTTAAAAACATGATCAAAATGCTCGAAATTGAAATGTGAATCTTTGTTATTCACAAACTTTTGTGATTTGATCATTTTAAATCAAGATTTAATCGTATTTTGTGTTTTTAGATTTTTTTTGTGTTCTTGATTTTTTTTCTTTAAAATCAGTGTTTTTGATCCATTTTTTTTAAAGTTTTTTCTGTTTTTGTGTTTTTGATAGGTTTTAATCCTCTTGATTTTTAGTTTGGTTGAATTTTTTGTTAATCCGTTCAACTTGTCCAAGACCCAACCGGTTTAAGTCTGGCCCAATAGACTAAACCACATACTTTCCTTCTTCTTGTTCCTAAATCAAAGGAGACATTTAAGCAAAGGAGTCTACACCGCACACTCCTTGACCGGAGTGTTCACCGTTTGTTTTCATCGCATCAATCGATTTATAATCTAAGTATAAACCGCACATAGCTTGATCGGTGTACTTGAGCGGATTCTTACAAGTCTTGAGCGGATTCTTACAAGTCTTGAGCGGTTTAAGCTAAACCGCACACCTCTTCAGCGGATTAAGGAGCTAAATCGCACGGCAAGTTTGATCGGACTCTAAATCGCTCAACAGGTTTGCTTTTTCGATTTCATCAGGTTTAAGTTTTTTCAATTTGAGCGGTTTATTCATAAACCGATCAACTCTTGACCGGAGAGTTGAGTGGATAAGTGTCCGGTTAAGAGATCGATTGATTGTGATGTTGAAGTAAGCGATTTAATTTTAGGTTTGAGCGGATACTTGAGCGGTTTTGTTACTTGATTTTGTTACCGAATTTCACCTAAATTGATGGTTTGAGTGATTTGTTACTTGAATTGRTGATCGAATTCGAAAGCTAGAAAAGCTGTTTTGAGAGTATTCGGGAATTAAGAATCCTGTTTCATTCAAAATCACTTAACAGGCTGTTCAATTTTGGGTTTATGGTTTCATAGTCTATACAAGTTGTTTGTGTCCAGGTCTTTACTATTTTAGTTGATTTTGGTCTGTCTGTTCATATACAGGTTCACATACAGGTTCATATACAGGTTATGTTTGTTCATATACAGGTCTTTACTATTTTTTGTTTGTCTATTGATAATTTTCAGCTGTGTCTAGCAAGACAGATAGAAGTTCACAATTAACAGATTGAATCAGTCGGAATGTGTTAAAGCTGTTAGTATAGAGATTTCTTAAGAACTTTTGTCAATTATTGCATCAAAGGCATTGTATTGTTCATTGAGCTAATTTTGTTGCATGTTTGTAGTCTAAGTCTGCTGTTTGATGCACAATTATCAGCAAACAAACATGTTTTTGAGCAATTACAATATGTTTTGAGTTTAATTCAGTTGGTATCTTGAAGCTGTTGGTGAGGCTGTTACATTTCAATTACAGAAGCAGATTGTACTTGTTGTTTTTTAGTAGACTGCATATTAGTCTAAATCACACTTCTGTCCAGATTTTATCTAATTTGGTTCTTGAGGTATCA
>NC_037539.1:27071614-27072892 GCF_001531365.2 Cynara cardunculus var. scolymus
ATCAATGGGGAGGAGCACAAGCAGTAAAAGGGTGCAGGACCATGTGTGTTTGCTGGTTGTGAACCCTTGCTTGATAAGATCCTTGGAATTGTTGTGGAAGGCCTAATTGATTGATTACTTAGTCTTTTCATGAACATAAAGACACAGGTCTTAAACTATTGGAAAGACCTGTTTGGTTGACTATAAACACAAGCTGTTTAAGACTCAAATAGCCCATTTTGCCGTTTTTCTCACAGTTTTTGTTGACTATAAAGACCTGTTTGTTTGAACTTCATTAAAGCACCTGGATTTTGCTCAAGGCAGTAAATTTCATCACTTGGCATTTCTCACAGTTTTTGTATTTCTTACACTCAACTGGTTTTCTTACACTCAACTGGTTTGCTTGATTACAGGTTTTGTATAAATCGCAGAAGTGACTGATACGAGTGTTGCCCAATTAAGAACCGTGGGAAGTGGATCCACACGATAAGAATTCAAGTGGACTTTTGATAGCAATTCTAGAGCAGATAGATCATTTTTTTTAAGTGTCACATCTGTATTGTGAAAAGTTGTGTTGGTTTAGACTAGAATCAGTTTTTGGTCTTGGATAATTGTTTTGGACTGTTTTGGTTTCTTAGTTTTATTGTTGTTTAGATTTTTTTTTGGATCATTGTATATCTGTTTTGTGTGTCTTTTAACTGTTTGAGAATTTTTGAACTGTTCTGCGTCGCGTAAACTGTTTCTTATCAGTTTTAACTGTCTTTGACTGTTTTTAACAGTTTTTAACTGTTTTCAACGGTTTTGACTGTTTTTACTGATTTTTGACAGTTTCTCGTCGTTTTACTAAATTCTCATCAGTTTTAGTKTTTTTTTATTCTTTTTGAGCTTTAACTGTTCTTATTTCTTTTATCTGATTTCACTGCATAGCTCCTTATCTGATCAATCTAATTTTTGAAACGGCAGTTTTTTATGCTAGAGAATATATCGTGAGCTTAAAGAAAAGTATGATAAAGTACATTCTGATTTTAACAAGAATATGTCATGGTCAAATCATCTGAATGGCATTCTTGAGAGAGAGAAAGAAGAAAAGAGAGTTTTGCAAGAAAATCTTAATGAACTGATGAAAACCTGTGTTGATCCAGAAGAGACAGTTAGGTTAAATAAACAGATTGAGGATTTAACAATTATAGTACATAAATCGGAAAGTGAATTGTTTGATGTAAGGAATTACTGGAGTTAGAGAAAGAAAAAGGTTTTAGAGGCTGAAAAGGTTTTAAATGCTGAAAGGAAAGTTTTAGA
>NC_037539.1:27078182-27083202 GCF_001531365.2 Cynara cardunculus var. scolymus
TCATACGGAATAAGAGAGGTTTGACTAGAAATATAGAGATTGACTTTCTCTCTCATTGTTCTTGATGATCTTGAATGCTATATCCTAATCTGCCACTGTTATGAAGATTATTGAAGATTGATCAGTGTTTTTAGGGACTATCACCTTTGCAAAGGGGCAGGATTTGAATACCAAATCCTAGGCGCTTCCTCCCATCGTTTCCTTCCCATCGCTTCCTTCCCATTGCTTCCCTCCCATCGCTTCCTCCCGCCCTAATCGGTCCTCCTCGTCGGTGCTCCCTTCCCGTCCCCTCGTGAAGTTGCGCCCTAATCGGTCCTCTTCGCCGATGCTCCCTTCCCGTCCCCTTGTGAAGTTGTGCCCTAATTGGTCGTCCTCATCGGTGCTCCCTTCCCATCCCCTCGTGAAGCTGCCACCTTAACCCGCTGGTAAACCCCTCCTCTTCGCCGCCTTCTCCCATCACTTAGCAGGTAAATCCCTTTTCCCATTTTCTTGAATGTTTTGCTTCTGTTAATAACAGTTTCAAAATGTAGTGGTTTGATGCTTTTTCTTGATTTAGTTCTTGAAGTTCATGCTTTTACATCTTCCTGTCCCCTTTTCTTGATCTAGTTCCTCAAATCGCTACCAGCTTAATTATGTGTGTGTGTGTGTGTATATATATATTGTATATATGTTTGAATATTCATGACATATCGTTTTGTGTTTCTTGGAGTTTTTACTGTATTCAACAGTTCACAACATACAGATTTGTGTATGAGATTATTCTTGTACTCTGGTTTACACATGTGGTGCAACTTCCTTTATGATGATTAGTCTCATTCCTCATTACCTAGTCTCAGTGACTATGAAGATCAGGATACACATGATAGGAGAATCTGTATGGCTTACAATTGAGTCTTGCCTTGAGTTGTTCTACCACTAAGAAACTCTATGAACTCCAATATCATAATGTGAGATTTTTTTTTGTCAAAAGCATCCAATGTTTTATAGGCTTGAGATCCATTAACAAGGATCTCATTCTCTAATGTCTCCTTTATTCTCAACTTTTCTACATGTACATCTTAACTGCTTATATCATATTATATAATGAGTCAACGAAGCTTATATATTAGGATATTTAGTTTCCTTATAAGACTGCTGGTGTGTCGATATTTCTTTTCATAAATCTTGTTCTGTTGAGTCGGTTTGTGTTTTAGGTATGTCGGCACACCTGAAGATGAAAATATTCACATGCAACTTATAGCCTGCAATTAAAAGAACATATTAATCTCACCAACTAAAGTCAATTTAGACCATATGTGAACAAATGTAGTGGTTTGATGCTTTTTTCTTGATTTAGCATCAATTAATTAATGTATGAAAGCAACACTTTTTTTGCATTTCTATCTTTTCCCTATTTCACTTGACTGTTTCACTATTTCATACCTAGATTTAGTGGTTGTAAATGGCCAGTTGCCATTCTTCCTTCCTTTGTTTTCTTTCTTCATCACTTTATTCCTCTTTATTTTTATCAAATGCATTACCCAACAAAGAATAATGAGAGCAGCTTTTAGGCCAATGCCAAAAGCCCCAATGGTATTCATGTCCATTTTTTTAGGTGACTTGCTCATAGTTTCTTTTTGCAGTTTGTACTTTGAATATATGTTTAACAATTTGGGAAATTGGACAGGAAATGGACTGACTTAGTTTAACAAGACGTTTACATAGGCAAAAAAGACGAGTCATTGGAATGGTTTAAGATAGTTGTCTATGTTGTTCTATTCTCTGTTGTGTCCCTTTGGATGATTATGGTTAAAAGACAAAGGGATAAACAACAAATTGGATACTCTTCTTCAAATGTGGATCGATCCTCAATAATGCATAGGTATATTTATGAGAGTGACACTATGTCTATATCGCTAATTAGGATGACTCGAACGTGTTTCAAAAAGTTGTGTGCCATGGTTGAAACATACGGAGGCTTAAGAACAACTAGGTTTAAGAATATTGAAGAACAAGTTGCCATGTTTCTTCATATTATTGCCCACAATGTTAAGAATCAGGTTATGATATGTCGTTTTCATCATTCGGGAGAAACAATTAGTAGAGTTGTTGCTCGAGTTTGCAATGTCGTAATAAGGTTACATCCACGATTGCTTAAGAAACCTGAACCTGTTCCTGATAAATGTACTGATCAAAGATGGGAATGGTTTAAGGTATTTCCACTTCTTTTTAAAATTTACTTATTTGTAAATAAGTTTAATCATTATGAAAATATAATGATCTTTTTTTTCTTGGTTCTAGAATTGTCTAGGAGCTTTAGATGGAACCTACATAAAATGTTTTGTTCCAGAAGAAGACAAACCTAGATATAGAACAAGAAAAAATGAAATTGCGACAAACGTACTAGGGGTGTGCTGACAAGATATACAATTTATATATGTCTTACCGGGATGGGAGGGGTCGGCTGCTGATGGTCAAGTGCTTTAGTTGCTCTTCTTAGGCCTCATGGATTAAATGTTCCAAGACCGGGTATAGTTTTTGATAGTTTACTATATATTAACAAGTATAAGTTTTGATGATTTATTAGCTTAATTTATTATTAGGTTATTACTTGGTTGATGTCGGATACACAAATGGAGAGGGTTTCTTAACTCCTTATAAGGGTCAAAGATATCATTTAAATGATTGGCGTGATGGACACCAACCAACCACTGCCAAAGAATTTTTCAATATGAAGCATTCATCGGCGAGAAATGTTATTGAACGATGTTTCGGTATGTTAAAGGCAATGTGGGCAATCTTGAGAGATAACTCGTATTATCCTATTGAACAAAAAAGTTAGGATCATCATGGCATGTTGTCTCGTCCACATTTTATAATGCAAGAAATGCTAGTAAATCCACTTGACAATGACGGTGAAGTGGATGAGGGAACCAAGACCATGGAGTCGAAGACGGAGATAATATAAATGTTGTTGGTACTTCAAATGAGTGGACTGCATTTAGGGATAATTTAGCACAATCTATGTTTGCTTCTTGGAATGGTACCAATTAATATGTATGATTCAAATGTTGTTGGAGATATGCCCATTGTCACAACATAATTCACATTGCATGCTCCTATTGGGTCGCACGCAAAGTCCAAATAAGGTGCAAGAATAAAACGTAAGGGACTAAGTTTGTTAAACATCATGTTTGATGGTTTAAATTAGAAACTTATAAAAGATATAATTCATCCTTAAAATACTTTGTAAATTGAAGGGTTTAGCTTGCAATTTACCAAAGTTAGAGGGGTTGATTTGAAACTTCGAGAATGCACTCAAGTATGCATGGCATGGGGACTTGTGCCACTTGAGTGGCTCTTTTTTTCTTCTCTTCTTTATGGGTTTGGCCGTACCATACACAGACACACAAGAAAAGTTCTTTTTTTCTCTCTACACACACACTAGTGTGTGTTCTTGGTGTTCTTGAGCCAAACTTGAAGAAGATAGGGGACTCTCTTGCACCTATACTTGGAACTTTGGGTGTGAACACATAGAGGAACTCTCCTTTTGGGTTCTCCTTGCAAGTGAAGGTCGAAATTCTTTCTCTATCTCTTGTTATGTTGTTTAATCTCTTGTACATTGGATCCTTTTTCTTGTTGGATGGTTATAATGTTTTTTGCTTCCGTTGCATGTATGTTTTTTTTTTTGTTATAACCATCCTCCAACAAACGGTATCAGAGCCACTTGTACAAAGATTTTGCACATCTTCGTCTTTTCTTCTAAAAAATTGGTTTAGATAATGTATTTGTGCACACTTTCGGGAAAGGGTGTGCATGTTGCATGTAGAACCATTTCTAGTTTTTCACTTCTAATTTTAAGTTTCCTTTCCCTCTTTAGTTTAGATTTCAAAACCTCAAAGTTTTAATCTTTTAAAGGTTTAAAAATCTTGATTTAAAAAGTTCATCTTTTAACCTTCTTAAACTTTGTTTTGAAGTYCGAAAAACACYCATTTTGARCTCTATTTTAATCCAATAAAAGGGAGATCTTTTGGGGTTGTTTTAGACCTTATTTTAACATGTTTTGGGGCTGTTTTGGACAGCCTATAAGGCTGTTTCGAAGCTGCCAGGATAGCAGCCTTTGAGCTGTAATTTAAGCCTAAAAAAATCAAGTTTAAAACTCGGTTTTGATTGTAAAATGTTAGCTCTTTTGTGCTGCCTTTTAGGGGCTGTTTTTGGCTGTTTTTTAAGAAGTTTTGGGGCTATTTCTATGTAGTAAATAGACCAAGAACTTAAAAAAAATTGGCTATTTGTTTTGTGTAAAAAAGAGGGATATAAAAGGAAATTAAAGTCTAGTGAAAACCATTTTTACAAAACTAATGTTTTCTTTTCTTAATGAAATAAAACTTAGTTGTTGTACTATAGAAGAAAATTTTTATTATTTCTTTTTTATTGAAATATGTTTTTTGTGTTTTCCCAAATATTTTGATACACTTGCATGTTGTTGCTTGGATGGTTTTTGGCATGAAAACCATACATGCATAAACAAAAAAGTGTGTTTATATGTTTATGTAGTCGATTTTATTATTGATACATTGTAACATATAAACTAAGATTGATTTTAGTGCCAAAATTGTATGTTTAATCAATCTTTATCAAAATATTCCCTTGCATGGATTTGGCACTCCATTCTATTCTTTGTATGTGTGTGGATCCGGTAACATTTGCCTCTCTAGACCTATGTGTGATGTTTGGTTGTTATTATTTGATTCATTTAAAAGATGTAATAATTTGCACAACTTGCATGTCGTTTCATTCATTCGTTGTAATGTATTTGCGACCTACGAGTCGTTTCTATTCATTATGTATTTGTAAAATAACATAGTAATAGAATAGTTTTTCCATTTCATTTTTTTTTGTAATGGAAGATCAAGACAACCAAACGGAGTCAAGGAGATTGACGTCCAGACGGCGAACCATCCAGGTATCACTTGGTGATGGCGTGTTTATTGGGAGCCGATTCATGACGCTTGGTTATGTCCCTTAGATTGACCATGTTTTT
>NC_037539.1:27085302-27086466 GCF_001531365.2 Cynara cardunculus var. scolymus
GAATCTTGTTTAATGGGGAAGATGACAAAAGCACCATTCACAGGAAACTGTGAGTGGGGCAAAGATTTGTTGGATCTTGTACACACTGATGTGTGTGGACCGTTCAGATTAGCTACTAGACACGGTGAAAAATACTTTGTTACATTTACTGATGATTTCAATAGATATGGATATGTTTATCTTATTAAACATAAGTCTGAAACCTTGGATATGTTCAAGACATTCCAGAACGAAGTAGAGAATCAACTAAATAAGAAGATCAAGATTCTCAKATCCGATAGGGGTGGTGAGTATCTTAGTCTTGAATTCAGCGATCATCTTACAAATTGTGGGATCATCTCACAATTAACTCCTCCAAGAACACCACAGCATAATGGTGTAGCTGAGAGGAGAAACCGAACATTGTTAGATATGGTTTGATGCATGATGAGTCGCACAACGCTTCCAGTAAGTTTCTTGGGATATGCCTTGGAGACTGCTGCTAAAGTCCTCAACCTCTTACCAACCAAGAAGGTTTCCAAGACACCATCTGAAATATGGAGTAGACGTGTTCCCTCACTAGCATATTTAAGAATTTGGGGTTGCGAGGCTTACGTTCGTCATGAGACTCAAGACAAATTGGAACCCAGATCAGAAAGGTGTTACTTTGTTGGATATCCTACTGGATCTTTTGGATATTTGTTTTACAAACCTTCTGAGAACAAGATCTTTGTTGATCGAAGGGCAGTCTTCCTAGAAAGGGAGCTGATGTCCAAAGAAATCAGTGGGAGCCAATTTGATCTTGAAGAAATTAAAGAATCAACCAACATGGAATCCGAAGTTGGTACCAACTCTAGTCAACAGGTTGAAGAACCTGAAGTTGATAGAGAATATGACATTCAGACTCAACCTGTTCGCAGGTCTGATAGAGTACGTCATGCACCAGAAAGATATGGTTTATTCATTTCTGATGGTGATGAATCACTAGCAAATCTTGGAGAAACTACCAGTTATCAGGAAGCCATGGCAGGCCCAGAGTCTGCTAAATGGAAGGAGGCTATGGAAAGCGAGATACAATCCATGTATGATAATCAAGTCTGGGACTTGGTTGACCAAACACCTGATGTGAAGACAGTTGGGTGTAAATGGGTCTTCAAGAAGAAGACCGACATGGATGGAAAAGTA
>NC_037539.1:27088146-27103224 GCF_001531365.2 Cynara cardunculus var. scolymus
GAGATTACTTCATGGTTTCAGTCACGAGTAACTCTAAGATGGTAATATCTATTGTCCTAAAGTAGAGATGCATGAGATTCCTGACATGAAGTCAGTTGTGCTTTGACCATACTCCAACGTTGTCCGTAATAGGATGACCATAAAGGGTATGATCAGGTATGACATGATTAGTGGGGAAATCTATGTAATCAAAGCTATTTGTTCCTTTCACCTAGTAGTGAAAGCGATATCCCTGGGCCCCTTGATGATTTGGTGCTGACGCTAAATGTATGGCCATACTTAGACTGAATTGATATTGAATTAATTATACAGTCTATTTTAGGTCACCACAAATCTTTATCAAGAAACACAATCTTGAACAAGTTATAGATTGACATTAAACCATGTCTTACGTTCATATGGATATCTAGAACAAAAGGGATATTTGATTACTTACCTAAAGGACTGTTCTCAAAACCATCTGGTATTGATTACAGCGATGTTGTCTTGGATGACACATCCATGCTCACTTTAACGTGACAACATGACCAYTGTCTTGGTCATTGAATTCTGTTGAGAAATGTGCAAGTGGGAGTCTGTTGGAGATATGCCCATTGTCACAACATAATTCACATTGCATGCTCCTATTGGGTCGCATGCAAAGTCCAAATAAGGTGCAAGAATAAAACGTAAGGGACTAAGTTTGTTAAACATCATGTTTGATGGTTTAAATTAGAAACTTATAAAAGATATAAGTCRTCCTTAAAATACTTTGTAAATTGAAGGGTTTAGCTTGCAATTTACCAAAGTTAGAGGGGTTGATTTGAAACTTCGAGAATGCACTCAAGTATGCATGGCATGGGGACTTGTGCCACTTGAGTGGCTCTTTTTTTCTTCTCTTCTTTATGGGTTTGGCCGTACCATACACAGACACACAAGAAAAGTTCTTTTTTTCTCTCTACACACACACTAGTGTGTGTTCTTGGTGTTCTTGAGCCAAACTTGAAGAAGATAGGGGACTCTCTTGCACCTATACTTGGAGCTTTGGGTGTGAACACATAGAGGAACTCTCCTTTTGGGTTCTCCTTGCAAGTGAAGGTCGAAATTCTTTTGTCTATCTCTTGTTATGTTGCTTAATCTATTGTACATTGGATCCTTTTTCTTGTTGCATGTATGTTTTTTTTTGTTATATCCATCCTCCAACAAATGTTTGTTTAACTCATACTTTTAATGTTTGTTTAACTCATACTTGCCATGTTTGTTTAAATCTAATGTTTGTTTGTAATAGAAATTATGAAGTTTGAACATGGATAATTAAATGTTGTTATACTTTAAATGATTCATTTATGTTTGTAAGTATGACGAGTCAAATAAGAAATTATCGAATTTGGACGAATATTGAAGAAACAAAACTCGTTGAAGCTTTACTTACTATGGTAAATACAGGAGCATTTAAAGCCGATAATGGCTTTAAATCGGGTTATTTAACATTTCTTGAACAAGCATTAAAAGAATCTTTGTCGGGCTCCGGGATTTTAGGGAAACCATACATCGAATCAAAGTTAAAAATAATGAAGAAAGACTGGACTGTTGTGCATGACATGATAAGTGGTTCATATACTAGCGGCTTCGGATACGATAGTGTGAAGCATTGTGTCGTTGCGGAAGACCAAGTTTGGGAGTCGTATCTTCAGGTACATGCTTAAAAGAACTTGTTATTTATATTTGCGTAATATATAATCATAGTTATATGTATATTTATGTTATTCTATTATGAAATAGGTCCATAAAGGGGCGGGAAAATGGAAGAACAAACCGTATCCTTTTTATGAGGATCTTTGTATTGTATTCGGAAAAGATCGTGCCACATGAAATAGAGCAAAAGATTTTGTTGAGGCGAAACAGGAGGTGCGTATAGAAGATCAAACACAACACATGAATGACGAGTCCGATGACGTGATGGCAACTAGCAATGTTCAAGGTGGGAATGCAAATATGCAATCTGAAGAAACTTCAAGTACGCGTGGTAAGAAGAGAAAACGTCGAGTAGATCCCATGGCTGGCAGATTTAGTAATGCGATTACTAAACTTGGAGCAACTTTGGAGAAAATGGCGAACAAACTTAACAAGGGGGTCGAACGAGAAGAAGAATTTGATAAGAAACGTTCGATGATCACTTCTGAGATATCAAAAATGCAGACATTTGCCCAACCAGAAAAGTTTAAAGTAATTTCATTGATAAGAGACGATTCCGAAAAGGTAAACATGTTTTGGGATTTGAAAGAAGCGGATAGGGAAGCTTACGTCAATTGGGTTTTAAATGAATGAAAATTTTGGTGGGTAAATGTGTGGTTTTGGAAGAATAGTTTGGTAGTTAAATATCATTTATAAAGTAATGGATTTCTAATCAAATTCCAA
Source organism: Cynara cardunculus var. scolymus (assembly GCF_001531365.2). NCBI lineage: Eukaryota > Viridiplantae > Streptophyta > Magnoliopsida > Asterales > Asteraceae > Cynara > Cynara cardunculus. The sequence continues at coordinate 27,090,544 of NC_037539.1, forward strand.
TCCTGCAAACCAACCTCAGGAATGGATTTTTAAATCCAATCCAATCCAAATCCCTCTTGCAAATCTAAATCTATCAGAAACATTCCTACAAGCCAAATGCATCTTAAAAGTTTTAGTCAAATGCTTTATAGGATAGTATAGATATAGATATATATACACACACCGGACGTACCTTTTCATATTTATATTTACGTGTAGAACGGGGTGAATATTGAACTGTTAAAAAAAGTCATGAAAATGATAGAAACAGCTCCCAGGAATCAGCTATTTTCTGTGATTCTGTAGTGTGATATATATCACTTTTCCAAATCTTGCTTCTTTAGAACCATTTACACAGACAAGCAAGCAAACACATCTGCTCAATAAAAAGAAAAAGAACATGAATCAACAAAAAACCATTCTAGCATCTGTCTTCATGTTTCTGTTATTCAGGTTCTACACTTGTACAGACACCATTACACTCACTCGACCCCTTAAAGATGGTGATATTTTGGTCTCAAGTGGAGAAAATTTTGCACTTGGATTCTTTAGCACCACAAATTCCAGCAACCGTTATTTGGGTATCTGGTATCACAAGGTTTCCGAGCAAACTGTAGTTTGGGTTGCTAACAGAGATAATCCGATCACTAACTCATCCGCTATACTGTCCGTTCACCCATCCGGAAACCTTATTTTGCATGAAAGAGATGATCAAAGGTTTGTTTTCTGGTCATCCAACGTCTCCGGAGTGGCGAATGACGGTTTTTCGGCTCAGTTGTTGGATTCAGGGAACTTAGTGTTGTTTCAAGGCGAAAATAGGCAGGTTTATTCATGGCAAAGCTTTGATTATCCTTCGAATACCCTTCTTCCTGGGATGAAGTTCGGAATGGATCGGAAAACAGGTTTGAAAAGGATGATTACGGCTTGGAAATCTAGTGCGAACCCCGCCATCGGAGAGTATTCATATGCAATGGAATTCCTTGGGTCAACTCAGTTGTTCCTGTACAAAGATATGACGAAAATTTGGCGAACCGGTTCATGGACCGGCCACGGGTGGAGTGGTGTACCAGAGATGACACCCAATTTCATCTTTAATGTTACTTACGTAGACAATAACGATGAGGTTGCAGTAGTTTATCTTATACGTAACTCATCAATTTTCTCCAGATTAGTCGTTAATGAGTCTGGGATCGTAGAAAGGCTAACATGGCACAAGGACAATCGTAGGTGGATCGGGTTCTGGTCTGCTCCAAAAGAGCCGTGTGATGGCTATAGCCATTGCGGTCCTTTTGGCATTTGTGATCCATACAAATCAGGTACTTTCGAATGTGACTGCCTTCCCGGATATGAGCCTCAAGCGCCACAAGACTGGTACTTAAGGGACGGATCCAAAGGCTGCAAGAGAAAGGCCGGGACTGAAATGTGCAAGAACCAAGACGGGTTCGTGGAGCTGGCACGTGCGAAGGTACCCGACACATCTACGGCACGTGTGAACATGAGTCTGGGATTAGAAGCGTGCGAGGAGTTTTGCATAAAAAATTGCACGTGCGAGGGGTATGCAGTTGCTGATATTAGAGAAGGCGGGAGAGGGTGTATAACTTGGTACGGGGACATGATTGATACACGGACGTTTTCAGATGGGGGCCAGTCTTTATATATTCGGGTGGATGGAAAGGAATTAGGTACGCCATAAATTCTCTTGTTTAATGTCATTTTAATCATTGAATATAATTTTTATTTTGCGTAACATAGTTTTCTACATTAATTTTTTTGATATCATAAATATGACATCCGTAACATTTACATAATAAGTTTAATGTGATAATGGATGAAAATACAGCATACTTTTGTTTGGTCTTTTATTTATATAATGTATTTTGATCTAAAATTTTGAACTATCATGGTATCAAACCTAAATTTACAAGTTTATAGGATTCAATTTATAGAATCAAAACATAAAGGGTTCTATCTAAAAGTATTGTTATAAGTTTATAGGACGTTTTTGAACGTTTTAACAAGTTTTTTAGAATATTTTTAATACAAATCGTTTCATTAGCTATTTTATAAGTGTCCTATAAACTCGTCTTTTCATCGAACACGTGTTTTTGTAAGACATTTTTTTTTCAAATATTATCCTATAAAATAGCTAATACGACGCTTTGTATTAAAAGTGTTCTAAAAAATTATTAAGACGCTAAAAAACGTACTATAAACTTATTACAACGCATTTAGATATGACTCATTATCTTTTGGTCATATAAAGCAGTCTATTAGGATGTTTTAAAATTGATAACGTCCTATAAACACGATTTTGTTGTCGTGTCATATATAAGATACCACAATAAAGATTTTCAAAACACGTTATACAAAATTAAAATCAGCTCAAAGTAGGTTGTATTCTCGTACAATTTAATTTAAATATAATTAAATAATATTTAATTTTAGAACTAATATTCCTTTATTCTTATAAAATAAAAATATATATTTATCGGTAGAATTTATAATCCTAATATATTTTTTGTATGTTAGTAATCCTTAGTTGCAATTTATACATATATATTTGATCAACAAGCTATCTATTGAACACTGATTTCAAAATTGTAGGTCAAAAATAATATATTGTTATTAAATATTATTGCGATAGCTGAAATGACGGATTCTCCTGCTATATTACAATACCTCGTTTTTTTCATAGAGCAGCTCTGACTGGATATTTTATGTATCATGAACGACACACTTCAATTATTTATGATGATCCCAAACTTATTTTATGTTTTTGATATAAATTGAATAATATATATATATATATATATATATATATATTAAATCTATAATTACATCAATATTAAAGTTGATGTTAAGAGTACTATTAATAATCAATATTCATATATAATTTTATCAAAGACTAGAAATGGAACACTCAAAGTTGAAAATGATAGAAAAGGATCATTTATTTGTGATCAGGTCCCCATCATTAAGAAGGGTTATAGTTTTATGGCTATAAAAATTATCTTCCATGTGGTCATATGCTATTGGTTCTTTCATTCATCAACTTTGGCTACCAATTCATTAAAACTACGTTCAATTCAATCCCTTTCGATTTGGAATCGTTCTTGATGTATTTTGCTTCTATTTGTATTTTAAGTATCTATTTTTATAATTTTGATCAGGTTTAAGAAAAATTATAAAAAAAATCAACACCTTAATAAATGTTCATCTATACGTTATGCACATGTGCATAAAAGTAAATTGCCCGAGATGCACAAGTGCATATAGAAACCAGAAAATACTTTCAATTACTTATAGGGCAAATTGCATGAAAAAGTAACGTACTTTAACTTTATTCCTATTTTGGGTAATATACTTTCAAAACTTATATTTTGGTACCTAAGATGTAAAATTTTAAACATTTAAGTACCCGGATAAACGGTTGAAGCATTAACCAGTTATCATATTGATGTGTCGATTGATGTGGTATCCAACTCAATATTATTTGCTAACATGGTTAGTGGCATGATTTTTTTTTTAAATCTAAAATTACTCTTTTTTTTAATCTAAAATTAGTCTTCAATTGGTTATTCGGGTACTTAAATATTTAAAACTTTACATCTTAGGTACCAAAATAGAAGTTTTGAAAGTACGTTACCCAAAATAGGAATTAAGTTAAAGTACGTTATTTTTTCATGTAATTTGCCCTTTACTTATATGTACATGTGCATACCATAATGAACGATTATTAAGGTGTTCTTCGATTTTTCATATTTTTTGGGTTTTCCCCAGAACGTCACTAGCTAAACTATTTTAGAGATTTTGGAGATTAGGGGGGAAATTTGTTACAACAGCTATGCTGAACTTTGCTCTAAAATAGAGAGAAAAAGAAGACAGAATAGATAAGTTTCCAAATTTTAGAAAAGAGAAAAATATATAGCATAGATGTTGGAAATGTTCTAAAAAGTCGCTACAAAACTGAATGTTTTAGTATATCCAACCGCCCTTGAAATGGTTTTACAATAAATCATTAGGACAAAAATGATCCAACTAGCTAGTTTTATAGATAAAGTTGGACAACACTATAGGACACATAAATCAAACCGTCGTATTAACATTTTTATAAGATGTGTTATTCATAACTATTTAACTTTATAAAAAAAATTAAAAAAGCTAGAAGGACCACCTTAAAAGTGTCATATAACACTAATAAAATATTTACTTTTTTAATTCTATTAAATTGTTCAACTTCATTCATAGATATCTTACATGTTATGTTGTTAAATTATGTCATGTAAACTTATTATAACCTTATAATTTCATATAACATAAACTTGTTTGTTCTATAGAATAAGTTTTTCAAAGCCCCAAGAGGCAATGCCCATGGTAACCTCCATTATGTACTCTCATAGGGATAGGATGTCCGGTGACGGTTCGGCTTCATTAAAAAACCATCATGTTGTGGTAAGTCGTCGAATTGTTAATTATCACGGATGCGTTAATGCGTAACAACTTCTTCTTCATCTCTTAGAACATGGTTCCAAAGTTAACTTTTTTCTAATAAAGAGATGTTGAATTGTTAAGATACTAAGGGAAAGGATGGTTTGAGAAGTGGAGTTACAGTGAGAAGTGTAAGAAAAGATTTGAACCCTTGATTATTTTTAATCTCATTCTCATCAATGAATTGCGCTTTAGAAGAGAATTGATCCGGTCAATTAGGATTAATCTAAAGGTAGAGATCTTTTCTTATGCATCTTACTATAACTTCTATTATCACTAGAACCAACTCAAGATATAATACCATTTAACAATAATCATCTTTAGTATTGGCATAAACATTGCTTTGGTTAATGAGGTCTAATGTGTTTCAGCCAAGTACTCATCAAAGAAGCCAAAGAGTTCTGGAAAAAATCTATTTCTGGTCATCGGGATGCCGGTGATTGCAGCGGGGATTTTCCTTTCGACCTGCATTTGTTGTTACATAAAGAAGAAGAAGAACAAGAAGAAAGGTATGTTTCTCTTTATTTCAATCTCCATTAGTTGGTTCGTCTTTGGTTACACAAGAGTTCAACAAATTCCCTATTTAACATTCGTTAAACGGCTGGAAAAAATAATGGAAATCCCATCAAGAATATGTAGAATGAAGAACGTTGATAATAGTATAGTATGTTAGATTTGATTTCATTTTGCGCAAATCATGTTCAAGGTAAGGGAATGTTTGGTTGGTTTTCCGTCAAGTCTTTGTCTATGTGGGTTAATCTCTTTGTTTCCATGTTCAAGATTAGAATTTACGCCCCAAAGAAGAAGGAAACTAACAGATATGTATGAATACACTTAAATTGTTTTTGCTAATGCTTGATTGTTTGTTACAGCCAATCGAAGAGAACATGGAGTTGGGTTCAGTTTCACAGTTGATAGCTTAAAATCCCAGGATGGATCATTCATGGCGAAGGATATGGGCGAAAATGTTGATTTGCACGTGTTTGATCTGACGACAATAGTTGCAGCAACTCATAATTTCTCTCCTTCAAGCAAGCTTGGAGAAGGTGGATTTGGCTCAGTTTACAAGGTAATCTCTTGCTAGCTTAATTATGATCGATCATATATAAGCTTTGTATGAGTTTTGTTAAATTTCGTGTCAAAATCTTCAGGGAAAGTTAGCAAATGGACAAGAAATAGCCGTGAAACGATTATCACAAAGTTCAGGTCAAGGGATGCAAGAATTCAAGAATGAAGTCACATTGATAGCCAAACTTCAACACAGGAATCTCGTAAGGCTTTTCGGATATTGTTTTCATAGAGAAGAACAGATGTTAATCTACGAATACTTACCAAACAAAGGCTTGGATTCTTTCATTTTCGGTTCGTTTTCTAACCCCCCAAACTTCTCCTCATATCCTACTATTTTCTCAACCTGTGATATTTCCAACTGAATTGATTGTTTCCTATAGATCAAGAAAAAGGGCCTCTTTTAGATTGGAAAAAACGGTTTCAGATAATTCATGGAATCGTTCGTGGATTGTTGTATCTTCATCAGGATTCCAGGCTCAAGATCATCCACAGGGATCTGAAAGCAAGCAATGTTTTGCTAGATGCAGATTTAAACCCTAAGATTGCAGATTTTGGAATGGCAAAAATATTTGGAGGGGATCAAGACGAAGCTAAAACTCGTAGAGTTGTTGGAACATAGTATGTTTTAATGTTGATTAGCAGTTTTACACAACTCGTTTTTGTTAAATTTACATCTTGAATCAAACTAACAAGGATGCAATATATGTGATTGTAGTGGCTATATGTCTCCGGAGTATGCAATGGAAGGCCTTTTTTCAGTGAAATCCGATGTGTTTAGCTTTGGAATTCTACTTCTGGAGATCATCAGTGGCAGGAAAAACAATAGTTACTATCTCGAGAATGCGGTTAACTTGATCGGGCATGTAAGTAACTAACTTTAGGTTTCATCGATCGCTCTTGTTTTATGGATCGTCTATCCCTCCAAACAAAGTTCAACGACATCCTCATCGCGTTTTTCAGGCTTGGGACTTATGGAAACAAGATAAAGCATTGACATTAGTCGATTCATCGTTGGGAGATTCATTTGATGATCATGAAATTCTATTATGTATCCATGTCGGGATTCTGTGCGTCCAAGAATCTGCTGCTGATCGGCCAACAATGACAGACGTAGCATTTATGTTGAGTAATCGCGAAACAAAGCTTCCCTCTCCTAATCAACCCGCTTTTATATTCAGGCAATTGAATTACGGCACAGACTCAGCATCTGCATCGGCTAGTGGGGGAGTTAGGTCCGTCTATGATGAGAGTATCACCATCGTTCGAGCTCGATAATTTCAGAATCCCTTGAAATCGACCACTTTGTTCGTAAGTTGCACACAGACCAATTCGATGATCAAGGCTTGAACGTCGTGAATCAAGTTGTGCATTTTGTAAGAAGTTTCAGTAGATACTTTACCACAATATATGTATGTAATGAGTTTGCAACTTATTTTGATACATGCTTTGTTTAGTAAATGCAATAAAGTTCCCGTTAGAGGTGCTCAAAATACCTACAAGGCCACTAATCCAACCCCAAAAAACCTAAAAAAAACTCAAATCGAACTAACCTGACACATAGTTGATACAAAATTAGATCAATCCGCGTTTATTGGGTTGAAATTAGGTTAGATTTCTTTTGAACTCAACCCAACCCGATACACTTTTATGCTATATATTTAATATGATTTTTAAGTCCTTAATTAACATATATATATATATATATTAGACATTAGACCAATCCATAATTAGCTATATTTAAAATTATATTACAATATCAATGGTAATTTTATTTTCTTATTTAAAGGAACCATCAACTTTTTTTTTGAGTTTGTTAGTCTTTTTTGTATGTTATCATTTTGATTTTACTTCGTGTAAACAAAAATACTTAGCTAGATTGTAAAATAATATAGCAAAGTTTCAACTCGTCCAACTCAACCAACCCGCACGACTTAGGTTGGGTTGTTGTAGTTTTTCTTGAGTTAGGTTGGGTTGAGATTTTTCAAACCGCAAACAGTAGATTAGCTAGGTTGTTCAAACACACTCAACCCGAACAATCAAACTCATTTACAGCGCTAGCTACCACCATAATCACCATCTAAAATGTGGTAACATATAGTTTAGTTTGGTATATTATACTTTCGGATCAACATAAGCTAAATTATTGAAATGTTAGTTAGACTAGTGTTTTAAAAGTTTTTAGACACTTTTTTAATTATAACATTGATTAATATTAATTTTTATTTATTATTATTAATTATTAAATAATCCCTTTTATCTTATACGAAGTGTTTTTGTTTCTGTCTTTCAGTTTCAGCAATCATCACTGAGTCTGTTCAGTGAACGCTGAAGAACTTGTAATGTAAATCCATCAGCTACAGCTATACTTCAAAAAGACAAAACTCACACCAAAGAACCTTCAGCGAAAGTCGAAGACTGAAACTGAAGATTAGAGACTGGCGAGTATGTGATCTGAAGTAGTATTCAATGATTACAACCTGGTCTACATATTGATCGGAGTCTTAATCGCTCATATCAGAAGATAAGTTTCACTCATCAATCGATTTAGAACAGTGGTGACTGGACTTGTGACCGGATACGTACATCCCTTGACCGGATAATTGTCTGGATAGGCAAATCGATTGGTTGTGAGCGATTTAAGCAAGAGAGTTGAGCGGACTAGTGATCCGGTAAGCATCAATATCAATCGGATTCTAAATCGCTCAGGTTAGTGTATTCGAATCTCCTACTGTTTTTTCGTTTTATACAGTCAAATTTGGTGTAAATCGGCCAATACAATCTAAATCGCAGGTTTTCTCATTCATCTCAAGTCTAAACGTACAATTCACTGTCCAATTTTATCCAATTTGCTGTCAATCTTGTTCGATTTCACTTTGAGAGCATATCATCTTGATCTATTTATCTGATTTGAAGTTAATCTGATTTGAGTTTTATATCAGTGTAAATTGTTGGGTATTGTAAGCAGGTTTGATTGAAATTGCAGGTTAGGCAGTTTTATATCGAATGAGACTATTCTAATTTGTTGGCTTGATTTGGACAGATTGGTTAACAACATATTGCACAACTTTGTTACTATATCCAGACTTAGTTTCTTCTGTATCCATAAAACAGTTGAGTCAATATCTGTTTTTCATAAATCACTTGGAATCGTATTATTGTTTGATTTCCACTATATTAGTCACAGATGTCCATTTGCTTCATTTTCATTTGATTCTATTTGGGTTAAAGATTCATTGCTTTTAACTGTCATTTGTGAGCTTTTGATAGAGAAAGGGCTGGTCAGGTTGCTGTTTTTTAAAACGTAAGGTTTTGGACAGATTGTTCGAATAGAATCTGTTTGTGGTTCTGCTACTTGATGAAGCTGTTTAAGACAACAACAACTCTGTTCATCAATTTCTGTTTGTTCATTGCTAATTGAATCTATTTCTTGCTTCATCTAACAGAGAAGAGTAGAGGAATTACATTTGTTAGTTGTTGTGTGTTTGTGATTTTGTGAACTGGAACAGCAGCCCAGGTGGGACAAAGGGTCATCGAGAGAAGATAGCTTCATCAGATTTTTCGTACATTTTTAGTTTGGATTTGGTCTCTGTCTGTTTTAAATCGCTCAGGTAATCATCTTAATAGCTCAACTGGCACTTGTTTGTCTCTGTTCCTTGTAGACTTCATCTTCCTCACATATTGGTTTCTAGGACCGGGTTAGAGAGTTTGCTTACTGTCATAGAACTATAATGCCCAGATATCGCAAAGCTTGAGGTTTGCTTACTGTCTACATTGCAGAATCTGTTTTGAGTTCAATATTGAAACAGCAGCCTTGTTGATTTTGAAACAGTTGCCTGTTTTGAGTTCCATTGTTTAAACTGAGTGGTTTAGCTTGCTGTCATAACACAAGGGTTGTATATAGCTGTATAAATCATTTGTAGAGTTGGAATTTCATCTAACTGCAGCCTGGTAAAGCGTGTGTGAAAGGACTGTTTATCAGCTGTTCAAACTAGTCAACAAATTCTAAGGGCAGTTTGTAATTCTGCTACTTCATTCAGTTACTATTTTTGTCAATGTTGTTGATCTTAGTAATTTGTTTATGACTCTGGAGAATAGTTTGGTTTGTGTTGTGGGTTTTTGGCATGAACTCCTAAGTAACCGTTGTGGAGCATCTTAATAGAGAAACATGTTGTCTTATCTGTTTTAATTGTTCATTTGCAGTCACACGATCATCAGCATTAGCAGCAATTGACTTGCTTGTGGTTTCAGAAAAGAAGGTTTGAAGGCAGAAAAGAAAGGAAGGCCATAATATTGAAGGCTGTTTGTTTCAGATTTTCTGCTGAGAATCTTGCACCTGCAGCTGTAATATGATTAGATGTGTTTGAGTATTTGAAATTGAACTGCTCATAGTTACAATCTGAAATTCAGAAGAAGAGTGGACTTTGGTGTGCAGTTTTGATTAGTTCTTTGTAATCTTTGTAATTGGACTTGTTGTGTCTTTAGTCTTTGAGGTTTAGTTTTTGTTTAGATTCTAATTTTGGATCTTTTCGTTTATCTGTTTGTGTTTTAAACTGTTTGAGAATCTTTGAACTGTTTTTCTGTCGCGTAAACTGTTTTTCATCAGTTTAAATGTCTTTGACTGTTTTTAACAGTTTTCAACAGTTTTGACTGTTTTTACTGATTTTTGACAGTTTTTCGCCAATTTTCTGTATTCTCATCAGTTTTTGTGTTTTTCTGTTATTCCTTTTTTAGCTTAATCGTCTTTGATTTCTTTTATTGATTTCACTACATAGATCTTATAACTAATCAATCTATTTTTTCTAATGACAGATATTCTAAAGGAGATGAGAGAGAAAATTGCTGAACTGAAAAAGAGCATTGTGAATTATAAAGAGAAATACATAAGTATGTACACTGAGAATTATGCTAATGAGCAATATATCAAAGATTCAAAGAAATATCATAAACAAGAATGTGAAAGAATCGAGAAGGAATTTGAGTATAAAATTGAAAAACTCGAGAACACTCTCAGTTCTGTAAGAAAAGATAATGATGAGAATTTGAAGACTTGGAGTAAAACTAATAAAGATCTTYTCAATAAACTCAAAGAGGTTAGAAGTGCACTTTCAATTGAGACAAACTCTCTTGAGAGGAAAAATACAGAAATAGGGGATTTAACTGAGAAGTTTCATAAATCTGAAAGTGATCTGATTGAGCTAAGAAAACTTTTGAATTTAGAGAAAGAAAAGGTTTTGAAAGCGGAGAAGGATTAGAATATTGAAAAGAAAGTTTTAGAGAAAGAAAAGAATAAGATTATAGAGATTGAGAAAAGATTTGATTCTGAACGAAAATCCTTTGAGAATAAGATTAACTCTCTTGAGCTGAACGCAAAGATGCTGTTAAAGCAAATCTCGGATTTTGAGCAGCTTATCAYTTTGGAACGAGCCAAGAATGATAAAGAAAAGAAAGACATCTCCGAAGACTGTCAAAGTCAACTACAGAAATTGTCCGAAAGCATTGATCTAAAGCAAAAGGCTTTAGACGAAGAGAAAAAGCAATTTGCTCTTGAGAAAAGAAATACTTCAAAGAAGTATACAACAATTGCTAAARAGCTTGCAAATAAGAAAAAGTGGCTTGACATTGCCTCAGAGAATGAAAAGGGTAGCTCAAATGAAGAGAAACGAGAGTTAATAGATCAGAAAAGAAAGTTTGAAATGATACAGAAGGAGTTAGAAGGTAAACTCCTGGACACTTCAAAGAAATTGTCTGGTCTAAAGACATACCTTGAAACTGAATTGAACATGAGAACTGAACTGAAAAAGAAATATGATTTAGTTACTGGTTAAAGAGACCAGCTTTTACAAAAAGTCGAAGACTTTCCGTGTGCTAAAAGCCCAACTGGCTCTCAATCACAGTGTAAAACCAGCTTTTATAATTGTTCCTATTCGAACAGTTATTCAAGTAGTCCTAAATCTAATGTTTCTAAGAACTATTCTCGTTCTAATCAGTAATATAAAGGGTATGTCATTGGATCACCAATTACTCTTCAAAGATTAAAAGCATTTGGGTTAACAAGTCTGAATCTGTTTTATCTCATACACCTGTTATTACTAACAATCTTCCTTGCATTGTGAGATCCACTAATGATCTGATCAATCTTAGCAAGAGAAGGATTATGTACTCAACATGCAGRACCAATAATTKTGTCAATAACAAAARGTTCAACARGTGGCATGGAGATAACAGTTATCAGAACAACTGGAAAGGTAAGAACAGGTATGATCAAAATTTCTGGTACGGTTCATATTTTATTCCTGATCATCCTGTTAATAGTGCCGAAAAGAAAATACCTTATAGAAATAAATGGTTTGGTAATTACAACATACCTCAACCAGATACTAACAAAATAGGACCCAAGTTCGTTTGGGTACCAAAAACTACTTAATCTGGTTTTGCAGGTGTGTCAAGTTTGTGCTGATCAGAATATCATTTCAATGATACACCAATGCAGGGGGAGTTGTAATTTATTCCAAACGAGGCTTCTGAACATTTCAGTTCAGGACCCATACTTTACCGAGTGTGGTTTCTAAAAACTCAGTTTAGAACTCGTACTTAAAATGTTTTCTTCAAACTTTATAATTTTTTGAGCTTAATTGATTCCTTACTTAAATCTGTTTTCTAGGGGGAGTCCCTAGAATTTTTGAATAAATGTTTTTGAAAATGAAACTGTTTTTTGGAAACGGGTACATTCTCTGAACATGTATTTCCTGAGATTTTACTTGTGTAATTTCTCATCGTACATAACTCCAATACCTGTTTCAGCTATTCTTCAAACTGTTATTATCACGTCTCTTATACGAAAATCATTTTCGGTGATAATACACTCGTTTGTATTCAATTTTGTTTTCTGATATTTTTTTTACATTGATTCATATACATTCAATTTTTGAATATCAGAATCTGTAAACTTGTTCTTACATATCTTCATTCATTTCTCTCGTATATACTGAATAATCGAATTGTTGTCGCATCATTCTTTCGTCAATTGTGCTTAAAGACAAATTTCTTGATCAATTTTTTTTATCTAATCATTGTGCTTTAAAGAAATAATATTTTGATCAACCATTGTGATCAAATGTGCATAACGCGCTATTTTAGGAGGGA
>NC_037539.1:27104209-27129078 GCF_001531365.2 Cynara cardunculus var. scolymus
TTACAACGACTGAGAGATGTTGAATGTAAAGATCATCTTTACAACAGTTTACTGAAGATTAATTCTGAAGATTCTTTGAAGATCACATCTTGTACATTGTTTTTGATAATCACTGTTCTACATTGTCAAAAGAGAAGATCATCGTTGTTCTACATTCGAGGGGGAGAATGCTAGAAGATCTTTCCCAACAGTTGATCGTTTGAAGATTTCATGTTGAAGAATTCTTTTAAAGAAGACATAATGTGCTTAATGTTTCAAAGTTCAAACAGGACTCAAAGCGCAGAATTTCTTTCAAGTCAGAATACAAAGGGGAAGAATGTTAGGACTGAAAATCAGTATTAAATTGTATTCGTCTTGAAAGTTAAATATTGTCTGTAATTGTAAAAGTCATCGTGTTTGACTTTTCTTAGGCAGGTTTGACTTTGACTATGTTTAGAGGTTTGACCCTATAAATAGGGTAATGTCTTTGTAATTGTAAGAAGGGAGGTTCATTTTGTAAAGATACGTATATATTTGAGAAATATAGAGCTTTGACTATTTTGACTTTCTCTCTCAAATCTCCTCTCAATGTTCTTGATTGTTAAAACTGATTCTACCATGGATTATTACTTGAAGATTGAAGATTGATCATCATAGGGACTATCAAGACCTTCAGGTTATTCCAACATTCAACGATCAAAAGAAACTTGTTGAGCACGATTGTTTTTGTCTTGTCTTTATACACACAAAGGACAAACTCATACCACTTCTAAATTATAGTACGGTACGGAGCCGATTAGTTGACTCTACTACCCACCAACTTTGTGAAAGGATGTCTGCTCATGAATAGGCTTTTGTACTATTCACTGTAGCAAAGGACAAGTCTTTCTCTAAAGGATTGACATGTGTTCTAACTCTACCACGTTGCATTAAATCTGCATTTAATGCAATGGGTATAAATAAATGTATTCTATCTCCATGTAGAGATACTCTTGATTCATACTTACTCTTGAACCCTAACTCATGTTCATAAGTAAAAGAACACACATCTCAGAACACAATACGCTCATCTTCAAGAGCAAGTTAGAATCCCTTTATTGCATTCAAAATAGTTCTTTCCCAGATAAAACTTACTTTCTTCTAAGTTTTTTACAACAAATCTTTTCTTTATTTGCTAAGAATTAATGTATAACTTTAGATTGTTTAGATAGGTTTTATTTACTTATCTTTCCGCAAATAATCTTGTAAAATCTGTATTGATCATTCTTTATCAATATATATTCTAAACTTAAAAAATTTACTGTGTTTGTATTCACCCCCCCTTCTACAAACTGTTATACACATCTTGTAGACCCTAACGGGACCAACAAGTGGTATGAGAGTAGTCTATTCTCTATACTTGTTGTTTAGTTGTTTTCTGCATTATATTATCTCTTTCTCTAGATGATCTTATTGCTTTCAATTGGCTTTACAAAACACAAACACACACTTTCAAGATAATGGCTTTCTTGCCAAACTTCCCCATTTTATCTGAGACAACTTTAGTCTTTGGAAAAATCGGATGTCCCTCTTTCTGGAAGGTGTGGATCCTGAAATTCCACACTATATAGAAAATGGACCATATGTTCCATATGTTATTTCTCCGGCTGTTCCTAAAATAGCTACGACTGCCGTGATTCTTGAACGGCAGATTCTAAAGCTCCCTCATCAATGGAGCGATGAAGATAAGAAGATAGCTATAGACACTCGTGCAAGGTCTATAATAGCTATGTCTCTTCCTGATGAGATTTATCACTCTATGATGAAACTCAGAACCTCTAAAGCCATGTGGGACACTTTATATGTTCACTATGAAGTAACCTCTCAGGTTCAAGAATCTAGGAAGATTAATTTAGTAAGATAATATGAAAGGGTTTTCTGTGGAAAGACTGAGACGTTGTTTGAAGTATATCAACGCTTTAACTATCTTCTTATAGATTTAAGGACTGTAGGCAGGGAATATTCTAACTCTGAAACTTTGTCGAAGTTTCTAGAATGTCTTCATGAATCTTGGGATACTTATTCCATGTGTCTCAAGATGTCCAATGACTTGTCATCTCTTTCTCTCAGCACTCTTTATAGGGTTTTGCTCAATCATGAGCAATCTCGTCAGCTGAAATGAAATCTAATTAGAGATTCCAGGAAATGAAGAGCTCTCTTTTAGCTCTAATCTCTGAAAAAGCTTCAGCTGAAATCCCATCTTCTTCTTCTTCTCTTCCTCCTGTTATTATTACTGAGTTAGATTCTACTAACTCTAAGGATGTATCAGAATCTGATCTTGTAGATTTTGATGACTCATTGGTGTTATTAACTAAATCATGTAGAAGATTCGCCAATAAAAGTAATTTCCGCAGATCTCCTTCGCTGACCATAAAGGAAAAGCCAAAGTCTGATAAGATAGACAAGGCTTCAGCGATCTACTACAACTGCCACCGCACAGGTCACTTTGTTGATGAATGTAGATCCAAGAAGGTTGTGACGCCATCTTCAAAAACCCCATTCTTCTTCAAATCCAGGGATGATAAATACTTAAAGCTGAAGGAGAAGTATAAGAAGATGAAGAACAACCAATGAAAGGCCTAGGGTCTTGTCGCTGAGGAGCACGACTGGGCTGATTCATCTGATGAATCATCAATTGATGAGGAAGATGCGGCCTATCTCTGCTTATTGGCCAAAGATGTCAAAGAGGAAGTCCAGAGACATTAACTTCAAATGATCCCTCATCATCTTCACCTGCTCAGGTATGTATCCTGATGAACCCTCTTTTTCTTCGTCTTCTTCTAGCCTATCAATGTTAGAGACGCTGATGGTGGACCTTTACAATGCCCTGAATGGAAAATCTAAAGAAGAAATGCTTAATCTTGATCTTCAAGAACAATTGAAGATTTTTCATTCAAAGATCAAAGAGCTGACCAAGGTTGAAGAAAACCTTAAGGATCAGGTCATTGTGAACCAGGCCATCACTATCGAAAGTGAACAGGCTATAGTTGAGCGTGAGTAAGCAAATTGCTGAACTTAAGGCTGAGAATTCTACCATAGAAAGATGGTGCAAGCCTCTGTCAAGGCCTCAGAGATCATTAACGCTCAGATCCCTGCCAAGATAAATATTGGTCTAGGATTCTCCTACGATCAGGAAGACAGTGTCACTAATAGGTCCATGCTCAAGTTTGGCACCTTTGTCTCTTCCATTTCTGACACTTCTTCTTAGTCTTCTTTAATCGAGAGTCATCTTGATGGAACTCCTTCGAGTTCAGGTTGCATAGACAAGGGTAAATCCATTGTCAAAGCACCTCTTCCCAAGAAGAGTGACAAGTCAAATAGATCTAAATCTATTTCTTCAGCTTGTAAATCTTATTCTTCTTCAGGTACTAAGAAATCCCTCTCATAAATCTAAGTCTCAGCTCAAGGTGAATTCTTCACCTAAGGACTCCAAAGCCTCAAAAGTTCCTCCTAGAACTAATGAGAAGGGAATCCTTGGAGCTGGTCCCTCTTCAAATCTAGTACTTACTGGCCCTAAAGCTACTTTCAGCTATAGGAAGTGTAAGCACTGTGGTGAAACTACACACATTGCTAGTAAATATCCTTCTGTCGCCAAGGCTGGTCCACTAGTTAAGGGAAAGAAAGTAGCTAAGGCTGAAAAATCAACCAAAGTGAAATCAACCACTAAGGCTGCTAAAGCAACCAAGGTGAAGAAAACCACTTGAGCCTCCTCTTTAGGCTCAGTGAAGGCAACTACTGATGCTAAGCCTTTAGTATCAAATGTTGTAGTTCCCTCCACTAACGCCTCTTCATCAGGCTCAGTGAAGACACCCATTGACTCTATCTCACTAGCGACTGAGGTTGTTCCCCGTTCCACTAAAACCTCTCCAGGTTTAGTGAAGTCGTCCGCTGACGCTGGCTCTTCAGCAACAGTAGATGAAGCCTCTAACATTGCTGGACCCAAATAGATGGGTACCAAAATCATTTTTAAACTATTCCCTTATGTAGGATGTCAAAGGCATATGGTATCTAGATAGTGGATGCTCAAGGCACATGACCGGAGACAAATCCCTGCTCATTAACTACAAGGAAGAAAGAGGACCTTCCGTGACCTTTGGAGGTAATGGAAAAGGATATACCATTGGTTTTGGTATATTAACCAATGGTGCAACCACATTCAGACCTGTTGCATACGTTGAAGGACTGAAGCACAACCTCCTCAGCATCAGTCAGCTATGTGACAAAGACTACACGGTGAAATTCTCTAAGAATTCATGCTATGTCTATGACAAAGATGATAAAGTTACCTTGACCGGTTCTCGTCTAGAGAATGCTATATCATCAATATGGATTCTTCTATCACTGAGAATAGTTGTTTCTTCTCAAAAGCCTTGTCAAACATCAACTGGTCGTGGCACAAACGGTTATCTCACCTTAACTTCAAGACACTCAGTGAGTTGTCTAAAAATGATCTAGTCACTGGTCTTCCTCAACACTCCTTTGAAAATGAATCTCTTTGCTCAGCATGTGAGAAAGGAAAACAAACAAGAGCTTGCTTTAAATCAAAGCAAATCTCTTCAGTGACAACGCCTCTTCAGCTACTGTACATGGATCTCTTTGGTCCTGTCAATGTGCAATCTATTGTTGGAAAGAAGTATACACTCATCATCATTGATTAGTATTCCAGGTACACATGGGTCATGGGCCTTCTTTCTCATATCCAAAAGCGAAGCACCTGAAGACATCATTTCATTCATCAAGAAAATAAAAGTGTTTAGCAACATTAAAGTACGATCTATTAGAAGTGACCATGGTACTGAATTCAAAAATAGTACTATGGATAACTTCTTTGAGGACAAGGGAATTTCTCACAACTTTTCTTCAGTGAGAACTTCTCAGCAAAATGGGGTCGCTGAAAGGAGAAATCGAACAATCATTGAGGTTGCTCGATCAATGTTCAGCGAGTCCCATCTCCCTACTCATTTTTGGGTTGAAGCTGTCAACACTGCTTGTTTCACTCAAAATCGGTTGCTGATAGTTAAGAGGTTCAAGAAGACAGCTTATAAACTCTTTCATAGAAAAAAGCATTCTATTAGCTTTCTACATATCTTTGGTTGCACGTGTTATATTCTCAATAACCGTGATCAACTAGGAAAGTTTGATCCCAAAGCTGATGAAGAAATCTTTCTTGGATATTCTTCAGTATCCAAAGTTTTCAGAGTTTTCAAACAAACGTCGATAGACAATAGAAGAAACTATTTATGTCACTTTTTGATGAATTTCAGTCAGCTAATTCAAAACCCATCTTAAATGATGAAGATGAATTAGAAAACTGGATATTCTCTCATTATGGACAACCTGAAGCTTCCTTCAGCGTTCCTCTCAACACTGAAGCCCCAGAAGCTAAAGACGAACCATTAATCATTTTAGTTGCAGCTAGTCACACCAACGTATCTTCTTCAGAGATTGATGTTGTGCCCATTATCTACTTCAAACACTGATTAGTCAGTGAATGAAATGCCTTCAGCATCTGAACCTATTTCAGTCACTGAATCTAAGGCTCCTTTAGCAATTGTTCCAATCGTTGAAGATAGTGTAGCTGAAACCTCATCCATTGTTCCCGAACTTCTCTACTCAGATGATAATCCTCTACAAACTCAGGGATGGACTAAAGACCATCCGATTCATCAAATTCATGGTGATCCAGGTGCAGGTATTAAGACTCGTCGTCGTCTAGGTAATATTTGTCTCTTTGTCAACTTTCTTTCCTTAGTTGAACCCAAGAAGATCAGTGATGCTATCTCAGACCCTAGTTGGGTCATTGCCATGCAAGAGAAGCTCATTGAGTTTGATAGAAACAAATTCTGGTACCTTGTCCCACGTCTATCTGACAAGACAGTGATAGGCACTAAATGGGTCTATCCCAACCAGTTAGATGAAGAAGGCGTGGTAACCCGTAACAAGGCTTGACTTGTTGCTCAGGGTTATAGACAAGAAGAAGGAATCGACTATGACGAGACCTTCGCACCAGTGGCTAGACTCGAAGTAATTCGACTCTTTGTAGCCTTTGCTGCCCATAGAGCCTTTAAAGTCTATCAAATGGATGTAAAGAGCGTTTTTCTTAATGGAAAACTTCAAAAGGAAGTTTATGTTGAATAACCTCTAGGGTTCTTGACCCTAAGTATCCAAACCATGTCTATCGTTATGATAAAGCTCTTTATGGGTTGAAACAGGCTCCCCGTGGCTGGTATGATACCCTATCCTCATTTTTCATCTCTGAGAAATTTTTTCGTGGAAAGATTTACCAGACCTTATTTCTTAGGAAAGTTAAAAGTCATATCATTCTAGTCCAAATTTATGTCGATGATATTATTTTTGGTTCCACTAATCCCTCTTTATATTTTCGATTCGTTGATCGCATGAAGAAAGATTACCAAATGAGCATGATGGGAGAACTAACCTTCTGTTTAGGTCTCCATATCAAGCAGTCAGATAAAGGTATCTTTATCAATCAAAGTAAGTATGTCCGCGATATGCTGAAAAAGTTTGATCTGTCAAATAGCTCATCTATGAAGACTCCAATGGCTCCTCGACTCTCTTTCAACAAGGATCCAAATGGAAAGCCTGTAAACATAACCGTTCATTGAGGAATGATCAGCTCCCTGCTATATCTAACAGCTAGTCGACCAGATATCATGTATTCTACTTGCTTATGTGCACGATATCAATCTGAACCTAAGGAATCCCATTTGATAGCTGTAAAATGCATCTTCAGATACCTGAAGGGAACTCCTAACTTGGGTCTCTGGTACCCTAAGGGTTCAGGTTTTGACCTAATAGATTATTCGGATAGTGATTTTGCAGGTTGCAAGATCGATAGAAAAAGCACCACTGAAGGCTGTAAGCTTCTAGGTGGAAAGTTGGTGAGCTGGACAAGTAAGAAGCAAAACTCAGTGTCCACATCAACCGCTGAAGCTGAATATGTAGTCGCTGGTAGTTGTTGTGCCCAAGTTCTTTGGATGAAAAACCAGCTGAAAGACTATAATCTTCAGTTCTCAAAGATTCCTATTTATTGTGGTAACACCAGTGCTATTGCAATCGCAAACAACCCTGTACTTTACTCCAAGACCAAACATATAGAGATCATATATCATTTTATCATAGATCATGTTATGCATGGTGACATTGAACTTCACTTTGTTCCAACTGATTATCAGTTCACTGAACTTCTCACCAAGCCTCTTGATGAGACAAGATTTAACATATTGATCAGCGAACCGGGGTTGCTAAACGCTGAAGAATAATTTTCTTCAGCTATAACATCAATCTGTAAGTGAAATGATTCAGTGCACTATCTCTATCACTGAACTCTTAAGTAAATGTATCTACTCTCTCTAAGGTATGTTTACTTATTGTTTTTTTTTTAAACTTAAAACTATCACTGACATTTTCCTTCTTCATTGATCAAAATGTTTTAAAAGTTTGTTTCAGTGATTCTTTCATTCGCTGAACATTTTTATGAAAGTATATATCTTTTATACTTATCTTTTCTTAAAATCAAATGATCACTTAACATTTCCATCTTCAATGATTCAAATGTTTTTAAATGTCAGATTTAGTGATTTTCCTATAACTGACACTAAAGTCCTTATGAAAATATATTCTAAGTTATTTTTAGTTCTTTGTCTTAAAACAAAACCATCACTGAACCTTTTATTTTTTCAGTGATTAAAATGTTATAAAAGGTTTATTCAGTGTTCTTTCTATCACTGAATGTGACTCTTCAAATTTCTTAAAAACCATTTCGTTTTTAAAATAAATAGTTAATGAACCGTCTTAATGACGACATTATCTGTTTAGAATGCGAAACGCTTTGGGATGTGCAAAAAGGTCTGACACACGTGACCTTCTTTATTTCCATCCAATCATGGATGAGAACGTGCCATATTTATTATCATGGCCTTTCCTCAACCGTCGTATTTTTCCTCTTTCCTACTTTGCTTCTCTCTCCTCCTACCTATAAATATGGGATATTTTTCTTATATTTTTCTTTACTCTTTCAAATATCTTTGACAAAACTCTGCTCAAAAGAATTTGCATGCAAGAACAAACAAGAACTCAAACTTTCGACCTCCTTCTCTACTCTAAGGTCACTATTTTTTTTTTGTTACTTAGAATTGTTTTCTTCTTTCTATGAAACATATGTTTGTCATTTTAAGAACTTTGTTCTCTTAAAACACAAGCATAAAGATTAATAACACATTCTCCTTCTTGGTTATGATCTTGTTTCAAAAACTGTATTCTACTTGAAAAGCTCTAATATCTTATTGTGGATTTTTCAAAAGAAGTTTTACTTGTTCTAAAACTTAAGACGTTTAACAAATCTTGGACTACCAACAACTGTTTTCTCTCTTTTCTTACCAAAAACAAAAAAATGGCTGCCAAGAACGTTAACTTCTCCATCGAAGACATCTTCATTAAGGCTAACAACCATGTTGCCTTGTTGGACATCCTTTCAAACAAATCAATCTACGAGGACGCTACTGCATT
Source organism: Cynara cardunculus var. scolymus (assembly GCF_001531365.2). Lineage (NCBI taxonomy): Eukaryota > Viridiplantae > Streptophyta > Magnoliopsida > Asterales > Asteraceae > Cynara > Cynara cardunculus. The sequence goes on from NC_037539.1 coordinate 27,112,757, forward strand.
CCTCAAGATGTCCCCTCTTGCCTTTGCTCTTAACCATGAATTTGTCATGGTTAGAGAGGCCCTTCAGCAATTTTGGTTTACTGCTGAAGTGGTGCAAGAAGAAGATAAGCACGGTCGCCAGGTGGAGAAAATATCCTTCACCTTCAACTGCATGACTGTCAACTTTGGTGTTGCCACCATGAGGCACACTCTACGTTTCCCCAAGGGTCCCTTCGACAGCGAACCCACTACCTCCGAGATCATCGCTTGTCTCGACGCCATCGGCTATCAATGGCCACTGAAGAAGAACTCCAATGAATCCATCAAGTCCTTGTCCAAGATAGAGAAGAACAAGATGTCAGCTATCTAGCAATACTTGTTCTCCCACTTCATCCAATCTATGGGTGGGAAAACTGGCAGACATGATCCGGCCTACCGTGTCGCCCTGACTATCGGCGTATCCGCGATTCAGCGTCGCACGATAAACTACGCTGCAGTAATTTTGATGACCTAACGCTGATGCTGAACAAGCGGCAGCGAGAAAAGGTGGTTCCTTACACCAGGTTCCTCTCCATGGTTTTCACCAAGATCTTTGGCGAAAATTATTCCAAGGAAGGTAACCTCCCGGTATGCAATCTTGGATCTAGGATTCTGGATCATAAGCTTAAGGAAGGAGATGTTGCACTCTCCTCAGTGGTGCACTTCTTCCCTCCTTCTCCTCCTCGGGTGGTAAAGACAAAGGCAAAGCACCCTGAGTCTATCCCAGCCACCAAAACCCCTTCTTCCAAATGATCTTCTCAACCAACTCTTGGTTCTCCTCAGAGAGCCAAGAAAGCCAAAAAGGGGATAGCAGCATCTCAAGCTGTGACCTCTTGACAGGTCTCAGCTATTGAAACTAGACTTAACCCCGAGGTGCTTTCAGCTAGCTTCCCAAGCTCTTCAGTGATCTCTGAAATCACTGTCGTATCAGTGGCACCTACCCCAACCGCCTCAGTGACCCAAATCACTATAGGTGTGAATATCAACGCCCCACCATTGAACACCCACCAGTTCTCTCAGCCATCTTCTCCTCCCCTCCTTCTTTGGTCGCTACACGTGTCCGTGATTCATTAGCGAATGTCCTTCTTGATGATGAGACACACACCATTGGACCTGAGTTAGCTCCTCTCGAGGCTCCTAAGTATAAAGGTGCTCATCCTATCGAGGGAACCATGGAGCCAACCAACAATAATCCTTTGGATGTCGCTGGTAACCCCTCAAGTATTCCATCTTCCTACCCCTTCACTTCTTCTAACCCCGAGCTTCTCTTTGCTCACTCTACTTTCTTTTCAGGTCCTTCTGCGGCTTAAGCCATGGACAAAGAAGAAGAGGAGTACGACGAAGAAGAAGAGGAGTACGACAAGGCAACAGATGTCAAGCTTCTCTTCCCAGTGGTCGAAACAGTCTTTCTTCAAATGGGCGAGGTCCATAAAGCCATGCCTAGCAAGGATGATGTCGTTGCGGACCTCTCAGCTATCAAAGTTGAAGTTCAAGAAGCCAAGAGCCATATGATGTTCCACTTTAACCAATCTTCAATCTAAACAATCATAATCATGACAGATTTTATAGATCTCCAATAAGAACATATGAGAGAGTTGAGAGAAAAGGTCAAACTTCTAATATTGGTCAAACTCTTATTACGTATCTGATATTACAATGAAAGCTCTCTTCCTCAAATTACAAAAGACTTACCCTTTATATAGGGTCAAACTATGTAAGCTTAGTCAAAGTCAAACTAACTATTACAATGTCAAGCACGATGTCTATTTTAATTATAGACAATATTTATCTTTCAAGACGAATACAATATAATACTGATTTTCAGTCCTAACATTCTCCCCGTTTGTATTCAAACTTGAAAGAATTTGCGCGCGTTGAAACTCGTTTGATCTTTGTCACTTTAGGCACTTTATGACTTTTACACAAACACTTCAGACGATTGTTTGTTGAGAAAGATCTTCTAACATTCTCTCCCTCAAATGTAGAACAGGGATGATCTTCTCTTTTGACAATGTAGAACAAAAACAGTAACAATCTTCAAAATTGATCTTTAACAAACTTTCTCTTCAAAGGTAACCTTTATCAGCAAACTGTTGTAAAATTTATCTTCACATTCAACAACTCTCAGACATTGTAGCACAGAAATAATCTTCAGTAATAATCTCCACTCACACTCCGTTTGAGTCTTTTGCCGGACTTTGATGTTACTCTCCCTTGATCTTTACAACATATTCCCCTTATATCGTTCGAAATTGAGCATTTCATTCATTATTACATACTCCCCCTTATGATGAAATCAGAATCATTACATCATACACAAGAATGAATGAAATCTTCCGCGAAAGCCGTCAATTCATGAAATTGTAAGCAGATCTTTTCAAATACACTTTTATTATCTTTTCAGATTAAAGGAATGGGAAGGTAACAACCAATTTCAACATATGAAATTGTTTCCAATCTTATAAAAAAATTGGTCTGTGAGTATAACAAATATACTCAGTACAATAGATGTACTGTATATATGAGACTTTATGAGGCTCATCTCACCAGGTCTTCCATTCAATCATCGATAGCTTAATAATAGCATATCTGTGAATGTTTCGGCAAAATAACACGTAAAATGCAAAATCTGTGTAGTGTAGAAAGATAAAGCAACATATGCTTCTGTTTAGGCTCAAAAAGATAATTCGTGTGGACTACATAAATTTATCAGACTCAATGCATGATCAAAAAGACTTGAAGGGGGGACATATATCCTTCTTATTCAATATCAACTTTCTCCGAATGAGAAATTGATAGATTGTGAGATGCGTGCCCCAAGTGTTATTGAAACACTTATCTTTTAAGAGATAAATGAGTAGCTGGTGGGGTGGTGACAAGGATTGGCCTGGGTTTTGCCTTTTTCAATATTAGTCTCGAAAGAATTGAGAACTAATAGATTATGTGGTATGCCCAGATTTTAGAAGTTTGGAACATGATTCTTATGTTCTTTTAATCCTGACACAACTCTCATCAATTCTTTTAGCTCACAACAACTACCCCTCTCTTTTTCATTTTAAGCTATGCACACAAACCCTTTTTGAGTTTAATCTCACTTAGATATGGTTGTCCTCTTGGGTAGGTTTGTCTTTTCTGACATTCCATAAAGGTATTTCTGTTAAGCACTCAGTCCCTCCTAATTTTAGTAGTGTATGCTCAAATGATCACAAACAATTGATCAAAATTATTGTTGCAAATAAAGCACATTCAGTTAAGGAGTGATACGACAACAATTAGATTATTCAGTATGCGAGAGAAATGAATGAAGATCTGTAAGAACAAGTTTACAGATTTTGATTTTCAAAGAATTAACAAATGTGTATCAATCAAAGTACAAAAAAAAATCCGAAAACAAACTTTGAATACTAACGGCCGTATTATCACCGAAAATGATATTATTATAAGAGACGTGATAATAACAGTTGGAAGAATAGCTGAAACAGGTATTGGAATTATGCTCGATGAGAAATTACGCAAGTAAAATCTCAGGAAATACTTGTTTAGAAAATATACTCGTTTCCCAAAAAAAAATATTTCACTTTTCAAAAACATTTATTGAACTTTCTAGAGACTCCCCCTAGAAAATAGATTTAAGAAATATTTCGATTCGGCTCAAAAATTAAAAAAAATAGGATATATGTTTAGACGGGTCCTAAACTGGGTGTTTAGAAACCACATCCTCGGTTAAGCACGGATCCTAAACTGAATGTTTAGAAGCCTCATTTGGACAGTGTACAACTCCCCCTGAATTTGTGCATCATTGATATGATATTCTGATCAATGCGATAATGACACACCTGTAAAATCAGATCACATAGATTTTGGTACCAAAATGAACTTGGGTCCTTCTTTGTTAGTATCAGGTTGCGAGATATTATAACTGCCAAACCATCTATTTTTATTTGATATTTTCTTTTTCGCTCTTTTAACAGGAAGATTATATACGTAATAAGATCCATACCAGTTATTGTAATCATACTTGTTCTTACCTTTCCAATTCGTCTGAAATATGTTATCAGCAGTCCACCACCTATTGTACGTCTTCCTGTTCACAAAATCTGTTGTTTTGCATGTGGAGCACATGATTCTTCTCTTGCTAAGATTAATTAGATCAGAAGTAGATCTCATAAAATAAGGAAAATGATTAGTAACAACAGGGGTACATGATGAAACATATTCAAATTTATTGACCTAAATGATTTTAACCTTTGAAGAGTACTTGGGTGATCCAATGACGTACCCTTGATAGTACTGATTAGAAGAACGAGAATAGTTCTTAGAAACAGTTGGTTTAGGGCTACTTGAATAACTGTTCGATTTGTAACGGATATTTTATAAAAGCGCCAACTACCTTTCAAGATGGAAGTTATCCTATAGATCCTATATTCATGCCTATTCTTATGTGCGAAGAAATGATTCATCGAAATAATGAGTCACCATTGATTTCGACACATCTGACAAATGTTTGGGGGAACAATCATAGAAGCTACTTTTACATTGTGAAGGAGAACCAGTTGAGCTCTGAGCACAAGAAAAGTCTTTGACTTTCTGTAAAAGCTGGTCTCTTTCCACAGTAACTAAATCATACTTATTTTTGAGTTCTGTTCTCACCTTTAACTCAATTTCAAGTTCTGTCTTTAGATCAGAAAATTTCCTTGAAGTATCCAGGATTTTACCTTCTAACTCCTTCTTAAGCAATTCACAGTTCTTCTTCTGATTATTAAACTCTCTTCTCTCTTCATCTGAGCTGCTCTTCTCATTCTCAGAAGCGATGTCGAGCCATTTTTTCTTTTCAGCAAGCTTTTTAACAATAGTTGTATATTTCTTTGTAGTATTTCTCTTCTCAAGAGCAAATTGCTTCTTCTCTTCATCTAAAGCCTTCTGCTTTAAAGCAATATTGTCAGACAATTTCTGAGACTGTCACATACATTCTTCTGTGATGCCTTTTCTCTTTATCATTCTTGGCTCGTTCCAAGGTTATCAGCTGCTCAAAATCTGAGATTTGCTTTAACAGCATTTTGGCATTCAACTCGAGAGAGTTTATCTTATCTTCAAAAGATAAACGTTCAGCACCGAATATTTTCTATATATCAGAAAATCTCTTCTTTTCTTTCTCAAAAGCTAATTTTTCAGTATTCAGACTCTGTTCAGCTTCCAACACTTTCTTCTTTTCTAATTCTAGTAACCTTCTTAATTCAATCAAATCACTATCAGATTTATGAACCTTTCCAGGTAAGTTCTCAGTCTCTGTATTAACTTTCTCATAAGAGTTCCTCATATTTTGCATCTCTTGAAGTTTATTGAATAGATCTTTATTAGCTGTACTCCAAGTTTGTAAATTCTCATCATAAACTTTTCTCATAGAACTCAGAGTTTTCTCAATCTTTTCAACTTTGTGCTGAAAGTCCTTCTCAATTCTTTCACACTTTTCTTTATGCTCTCTTTTTAAATGTTTAATATGTTCCTCGTTTGAATGGTTTTCATAAAACATATTGACATATTTATCTGTATATTCTTTCAAACTCTTTTCCAACTCTGAGATTTTCTCTTTCAAATCTTTATTCTCTCTCTCTCCAATGAAACTGCCATTTTTCAAATGAGATTGATTAACGGATCAAATGCTGTGAAATCGAACACAAGAAATCAAGAACAATTAAGCTCAAATACAAATCTGAAAAAAATACAAAACTGTTGAGAAATTAGAAAAACGACGAAAAACTATCAAAAATCAGTAAAAACAGTCAAAAACAGTTAAAACTGATAAAAAACAGTTTATGTGACGGAAAACAGTTTAAAATTTCTCAAAACAGTTCAACACAGATAAAAACAAAAAAAAAACAGTTAAAAAAATTAAAAAAAATCAAAAACCAACTCAATCCTCTTATGCAATTCAACTCATATCCAAGACAAATGCAAAGAAGACAAATCACACACAGAACAACTAAGTCCAAACCGGCTAAATCCTTTACATTAAACAACTAAAACAACAAAAATTATTGCAGCCTTTTCCTCTTCAAAACAACCAAATTGATAGCCTAAAAGAGAGTCCTTTTTGCGTCAACTACACAACTTTGTGAGATTTGACCTAATAGAACCTGTTTCAATTTCCCAAATCAAAATCTGTTTCAATACTTTGCTGTGTTTCAAGCTAATTGACCTCCTTCATACACTCTAGTGCCCACTCCTTAAGACCTCACCTTTTTCTTTGTTGCCTTCCTTCCAAACCCAAGTTGACCACTAGAATTCTTGCCCCACATATACAGTTCTCCACTTTCTGTAATTGTTGAAGAGTGATAATAGCCAGCTGAAATTTTCACAATATCCTTGGGAAGTCTAGAAACTTCAAGTAGGTCAATTGTGTAGCTTCTACCAAAGACTGAACATACCATTGGCTAATATGGCATCAGCAATATTAGGGAATGTCACAAGGTTGATTTCAAGAACCTTAGTTTGCAGGTGAGCATGTTCTGGMAACACAAAATCAGGATGTATAATCCAAATGCATTCCAACCATTCTCCACAGAATCAAAAGCAAAATCAACACAAAATCTTGTCTTTGTGTTTCTGTATCAAGATCAACAGCATAAGCCACCCACCACTGTGTCTCTGTGTCTATGTGTTTCTGTATTAGGAACCAACCCTCTTGTACAATCTCAGTAGCAGAACCCTGTGATTTACACTTCAAACCTTCAAAAGTCTGTCCCAAACAGGTTGAACTTGAAACATTGACAAAATGAAATTCGAGAAGAGGATGGAAGAAGATCACAGTTTTGTGACTAAGGAATTGAGCGATTTACTAATCCGGATGAAAATGTGATCAACTGAGCGATTTCACCTAAATCGGATGAAGTGGTGTCCGGTTTAGATGAATATCGATCAAAGGAGTATGCGATTTAGCCTAAACCGGAGAAGCATTGAGCAATTTAGGAGAAATCGATCAAAGTCTGTGATTTCGTGCAATGAAGACAGGTGACTTACCTCATGTCCAGATGGTGTGCGATTAAGCTCAAACCGGTCAAACTTAGAACAAACAGAGACAAATCTAACAAGAATGAACGACTACAGCAGCGATTTTGTTGAATCTTTGATGAGCGATTTAGAGAAAAACAGTTGATCGATTTACATTAAATTCGCTCAAGCCAGTGAGCAATTTACACTCTCCGCGAGAGATTTGGAATAACAGTGGTAAGCGATAAACACTAAATCGACTAGTTAGGTTGTCCGATTTAGAAATATGGATGATTTTGTTAAGCGACTAACACCTAAATCGGACAAAGGGTGAACGATTTACCTTGAATCCGTATGACCTATTGAGTGATTAACTTAAAGCTTGGTTAGCTAAGAGAACGATGAATGTGCTATGAAGATGAACTGAGTGATGAAGAAAGAAAAATGATGGGCCAAATGAAAACCGGATGGGCCTTAATCGGATTGGGCCCTTGAGCGATTATCTAATACAAATAAGACTATTGGCCGATTTATCTGATAAAATCCGGAGAAGAAAATCCGGTCAACACAATAAAAACACAAAAACAAAAATTTGACACCAAAATTTGGATCAAAACACTGGTTTTTAAAAAAAAATCAAGAACACAAAAATTTTCTTAAAAACTCTAAATCAATTAAAACTTGAAAGAAAATGATCAAATCGCAAAAGTTTGTGAATAACAAAGATTTACAATGCAATTTCGAGCAGTTTGATCATGATTTAGACACAAAAACACAAGATTTTTAAAGAAAATTGGATCAAACTCTAAAAAAAATAAGAACAAGATGAAGAACACAAAAAAATTCTAGAAAATTTCTTCGAAAAAATCTTCAAAATTGATGATTTCTTCTTCTGATTTTGTTGCATTTCCTGCTATGATACCAATTGATGTTCCACTTTAATCAATCTTCAATCAAAACATTCATAATCATGGCAGATTTTATAGATCTTCACTAAGAACATATGAGAGAGTTGAGAGAAAAGGTCAAACTTCTAATATTGGTCAAACTCTTACTACGTATCTGATATTACAATGAAAGCTCTCTTCCTCAAATTACAAAAGACTTACCCTTTATATAGGGTCAAACTATGTAAGCTTAGTCAAAGTCAAACTAACTATTACAAAGTCAAACACGATGTCTATTTAATTATAGACAATATTTATCTTTCAAGACGAATACAATATGATACTGATTTTCAATCCTAACACCATCTCTCCTCTCTTCAAGAGGCTGTTCGAGCTAATGTTGAAGCCATCGCTGCTCTTTCAAGCAGGGCTGATGAATCTCAAGATCATTCTCTCCAGCAGACAGAGCTCCTCCAGCAAGTCCTGGTCGCTGTTCGCCAACCAGCACCAGTGATTCCTCCCTCCTTCACTGCTGATGATCGCGTTCAGCTTTATGAGACGCGAGAAGTGACAAACAACCTAGCTAGCGCTCTGATGCGACTAGAGGAGATGATGGTTCTCCAGATCCAAAGTGTGGACCAACTCTCTGGCATATGCTCTCAAGCCTTAGCAAGAGAGGGAGAGATAAGGTCCAACGATGCTACTAGACCATCTGCTGAACCAACAACCAACGAAGCTGAAGCTGAGGTTGCCTGTGATATCCCAACCTCCAGTGAAGCTGCAATAGCTAAGGAAGTCGATACCATCTCTCGTGATGATGACCTTCCCATCACCTCTACACCTGTTGTTGCTAGTGATGTGGAAGAAGAAGTTGATGAAGAAGATGATGAAGAAGGTGATGAACCTGATCTTCCAGACTCCGGCAGTAACTTTGATGGCGATGATGATGATGATGATGAAAATGACTTCACCATCCACTTCCAGCATCCAACAACCGCCACAAGAGGAGTTTCCCTCAGGGATTCCGCATCCCAGGAGGGAGCAAATGGAAGAAGAGTCTGTACCTGAAAGGAACTAGGGCCCTTTATCGATAGGCAAAGGAGTCACTGAAAAAGGGACTCTGAAGGTACTATTTCAAAACCCTCAACCCTTATATGATGACTCCACCTCTCAGGTAGTCATCACTTCCTTCTATCAACTTGAAATCCCTTCAACTACCTTCGGTCGGCTGGAATGGATCCCTGAGAACCCTATCTCTAGCGCTCCTATCGACCAGCAGATGACTCAGCTCAGGGAGTCACTCGACCAGACTTGAGTAAAAATTCCTCTTCATACCTCTAGTGGTGGTGAGTTCGACTTCCTGACAGGAGCTGAGAGACTCGAGGTATTAAGAACTGAAGAAGAGCTAGAGCTTCAAAGTAAGAAGACTGAGGATAGCCTAAAGCTGGCCAAGTCTCTAGTAGAGGAAATTCTTCCAAAGATAAAGTCCAAAAAGAAGGTGAACGCTGTCCAAGACCATGCTAAGCTACTCTCTCTTGCAGAAACTAAGCACGAGAAAAGCCTGAAGCTGGCTGAGAGGGACAAGCGCTAGAGCGAAGCAAAAATAAACAAGAGAATCAGTCCTCACCGAATTAAGAGTGTCAGCATCAGCGGATGATCAAAAGACGGTGGAACGCTGCTCTCAATGTTCATTACCAGAGACAATCTCGATGTCATGACCGAGTACCCTTCCTACCTTGGCCAATATGGATACAGCAAATGGCTGGAGATCAGACAAGACATTCAGCGCTCCAAATCCAGACATAAGCCGATTATTGAAGACATCATCAGTGATCTTATCAAGAAGATGTCCAGGTATATCGTAGTTCCTGATAGGCCAACGCTGAAGAAAGGAGGAAGGAAGAAAAGACCCTCTAGTCCTAATGGCAGACCATCCCTGAGGAACGAACATAAAACAAAGTTCTCCTTAGATGAAGTCCTGAAGGATCATGAGAGTCCAGACATCTCAATGCTAAATCTTACCTTGCCAGTGAAAGGTCCTTATGTAACCAACACTGAGCACTTCAAACCAATGGATGTGGTAAATATGTTTAAGGTTTCACTGTTTTTACTCAACAAGTTAACAATTATGTTAAAAACTTTTTAATTTATATTGTATTGTGCATACACAGTGTATGTCGCAACCATACTATTATGAGGATACGGTAAATATTTTAAAGTTTCTTAATGTTTTTATTTATCAAGTTAACAATTAAATTAGATAAACTTTTTAATTTATCTTGTATTGTGCGTACACAGTTTATGTCGTAGCAGGAACCTTGATGGATTACGACATCTACATCATGTTACGTCTCGTTTATAGAGCCACAAGTAGAGGTTTGTTTTCCCTATGCTCCTGAGAAGCGAGTGAACAAGAAATCATGGTGGACAAAATATCCATTTACGGCATCAAAAACAAAAAAAGGGACAAGAAAGTTGCAAACCAAACTCCATCATCGATGCCCACAACAACCATTGTAGACATTGGTAAGTTGTATGATCCTGATCAGTTACCTATTATGCGTTTATCGATGCTAACTTATCTGTGGCCTGAAAAAGAATTTTTGGGACAACTGTTGGGTAGAGTTGATTCAGGGTATTTGGGGGGTATGAGAATTACGCTCTTTACTGATTAAGTTGAAAAACATACATTTCTGACTCACTTAAACATAATTAATCCATTGTTTTGTATTTTTAGCATCTTGATGCACGGAACACGTATCTGTTCAGCAAGAGGCAACCGACAGATCGTTGGACCATCTTGCGGTCATGTTGGATACCAAGTTTAGAGAACCTAAGATTTGGCCATGCGGACCAAAAGGTTCACGTCAATGGTACACTAGAGACATTTCCATCATGGCGTAACATCGATCGGGTCGGTAGAATCACGTAACAACTTTGTTATATATAGAAAACAATTTATTTATCAATTCTTATTTGCAAATTATTTTTTCAGGTATTCATCCCAATAAACATACCAAATGCTCATTGGGTGACCGGGGAGCTAGACGTGAGGTCGTAGCATTTGACTATATACGATACTTGTCCTCTGAAAATGTTCAATAAACAGAATCAATGCTTTAAAGAAGGTTATAAAGAAGTACCTCCTCGAATTTTTATTGGAGATAGGATATTATATATGGGTCAGGAAGACACCCAATTTGTCAAAATTACAAGTACTTTATCCAGAATACGTGCCTCGACAGGCTGGAGTCCTCGGTGATTTGGGGTGTTCTATTATATTTTTATTAAGCAGTTTTCCCAAGGAGAAGATGTCTATTGTGTGGAGCCGACAAACCATCATGCGAGTTTATTTCGTCAACGTTTGGCATCTATTTTGTATGTAACATGTATACCTTAGGTGTAATAAAACGTTTATTTGGTGTAAATGACTTTGTAAATGATATTTTAAATGATTTTCACTAATAATTGTGTAAATGAAAATTATCTTACAATCGTCTCGATAAACAAAAACATCACAATCACTAAAAAAGAAATCCAACTTATCGCCAACATCATCTTCAACCTGCGAACTTGTAAAACATCTTCAAAAAGGGAAGCTTCAAGATTATATTTTGATCTTAATAACCTCGGAATAATTATCACAGATCGAGGACATGTGGATGGGTCAAGCCAATCAATAAATCAACAATTTCTTCCTTATAAAAAAAGTGAGGAATATATATATGTATGTGTGTGTGTGTGTGAAAACACAATTAAATGCAAAGGTTTCATATAGGAAAGTACTCACATGTAATGAACAACAAATGAATCGACAACCTGGGTTGTAATCGATCCATGACGTTCGGATGATTGCATCAGCGCCACAATTGTGATGGAAAACAAGGTTATTTATAGGGAAATATAAGGGGACTTGTCACATTATCACCATTTAAGTACAATAAATTAGAAAAGTTCAAACTTGGAACATTGACAACAATAATTAATCGAGCTAGGAACATTAACAACAATAAATTATGACCCGATACAACTACATTTTATCATGCAGATAGAGTGCTTTAATTCTTTCTATTCCTTTCGTGTTTTTTCAATGTCCTCTTCATTCCACCTAATGTTTCTTCCGGTCTCCCTGCATGCAAGTTCGAACCATGCATCATGGTTCAGTTTTTCCTCCTCTTTGATTTTCGTTCTTGTATCAGCAATCCAACACTGTTGATGCTTAACCTATTGTTTTGCATCAGCAATCCATCTCTTCCTCTCATTCATCTCATGTTCAATCTTCTCCTTTTTGAAACCAAGCTTTGCACATTGTTCATGTAGTATATCCAATTTGAGTTAGTAGTTATTGATATCCTCCCTTGCATCATCGGGCATATTCTCCCATCCTCTCCCACTTCTCGTCCGTCCTTGGACATTTAAAATTAGAACTGGAAGAGCTTCCGTCCATTGTTATAGAGAAAATAGGAAAAGATAGCAAGTAATAAGTCTTATAACGTCAACACATTAAATAGGGACATATAGAGAATAACACTATGACATGGTTGGTCCCTGGAACTATACTAATTTACACCAAGTCCATGGCAAATTTGTGACCCGATTTGACAACATAATGACAGCTAAAGGGTAGGGGGTGATAGTACATTTATAGGGGTTATAGGTCAGGGTTTCAGGATGAATCTTGTATGCTTTAATGACGAATATTTTCAGATACGATCTAACAAGTCCATGACAAATTTATGACCCAATTTGACAACACAACGACAACTCTATGGTAGGGGGCGATAATACATTCGTAGGGGTTATAGCTCAGGGTTGCAAGATGAATCTTGTAAACTTTAATGATGAATATTGTCAGGCATAATTTAACACTTCCATGGCAAATTTGTGACACGATTTGACAACACAATAACAGCTAAAGCATATGGGGCGATAGTACATTAGTAGGGGGTATATAGGTCAGGGTTTCAGGACGAATCTTGTAAGCTTTAATGATGAACATTTTCATATACGATTTAAGAAGTCCATGGAAAATTTATGACCTAATATGACAACACAATGAGAACTAAAAGGTACGGGGCGATAGAACATTGGTAGGGGTTATAGGTCAGGGTCTCAGGACGAATCTTGTAAGGTTTGGTAGGGGGAGATAGTGTATAAATAGGATGCCTTGTGAAACCAAATATCACAACTTCATACCGACCATATTAGTTCTTATACAATTATTTGTCCACTTCTTGTAAGAAATGGCAGGAAACACATCATCATCAACCCTCCGTCTTCTCAAACCATGCCTACCAGAATGAAGAAATCCATAGAAAAAGTTGAACCGGAGATCAAGGAGATCAGTGATGATTGGTGGAGAAACAGGGAGAGGTAGAGTAAATTAGAGGAAATGATCGAAGACAAGAAGAAGACTATAAAGCAATTGCAAAGAGATTCGAGATGAGGAAAAACTTGTAAAGGACATAGCGAAAGGGTACCATGTGATGTAGGAAATGATTAATGAAAAGCAATACTGGACTGAATCTTGCAAACAACTTTATCCAGAAGGAAATTAGAAATCATGTTATGTACTAATATTGTTGTATTCATTGATGTTTTCATTGTAATATTATGTATGGATGTTGTTGTTTTAACTGATGTTAGCTATGCAATGTCTATGTATTAATGGTTAATGTTCATGTATTTCTCAGTTAAACGGTCATTTAGTATTAAAACCATAAAGCTACATTATACAAATGTACATTTACTTACTTAAATCATAAGTATCAAATATATAGTCTTATGTAGTATCAAGTTGAGACGGAACACAATCGGTTGGTCGACTAATTAATCTTCGACAACTACCTGAACTTCTGTGCATCGGCCTAGGAGCTGGCATCGGAATTGAACAACTTAACGAAAAGTTTTGTATATGATCGCGGTTACGTAGCCTGCCAGAGTTTTGTATGTCCAAGGGAGGTGGTAGGAAGGTCATATATTCGTTGGGCAACACATATTCAGCTTCTGGTGGAAGGGGATTTACTTCCTCCTCATATGTTGCACGATAAGACTCGAAGTTGAACCAAACAGAACAAATTGACTGCAGTCTTGAATATCTAAACTTTGAACAACATATATTACATGACCACAAGGTATACCAGAAAGTTGCCATTGCATGCATGTACAAGTCTTAGCATGAAAATCACACGTTTCTTTCTTATACTTGTCATCAACTTCAAATAACAAATCGCTAATGGGATACAACTTCCAATTTGCACTCCTATGGATTCTCATTTCTATTTTTGCCTCCGCCCAAAGTGTCACTGCATTTATCATTTGAGCTGCAAATATTTGATAACATTAGCCTATTTACATAATCATATATATATTTAGATGGTTACATTTACCTCCGTCATGCCGACGTATAAAATACCATTGTTGCAATGTCACAAGATAAAATTCGACTAACATTGTTGTTGGAAGGTAACTTGCAAACCAGGTTACCGAGTTGACTGACTCCACACTATTGGAAGTCATTGCACTGTAACACGATCCAGGGAAGTGCGATCTTGCCCATCTAGCATAACCAACTTCCTCAAGATATTGAGTGGCATTAGGTAGACTGTGCCGCATCATATCCATTGTAGCATCAAAGCCCCGACACCCTATAAGTTTTGCATGCCTCCCAGAACATCCACAATTTTCTTTTGTCTATATTGGAGGTTAGGTGCAAGTTCTGGCTCAGATGCCGACAACAAAGTCCGTGGTGCGCGTTAGGGAATACATTTCGTATGGCCAACTCGTTAGAGGCAGCCCTATCGGTTATGAAGGTTAAATTGGGCACTTCACTGATACATTGCCTCAACTTATATAAAAACCATGTCCATGATGGGCCACTTTCTGTCTTCCCCACTCCCATTGCAATGGGTACGATCCCATTGTTTCCATCCATGTCGACCGTTAAGATCATGGTGCCCACATATGGCCCCTTCAAATGGGCACCATCCATTATAAGGAGCGGTCTCAGGTGTCCTAGAAACAAGCGAATCTGCAGATGAACAAGGTTACAAATATAAACTTCAAAACATAAAATTATGATTAATTCAAGAATATAACAAAAATTATTACTGAACAACCGAGTGCGAAAAACATGTCGAATCGTCCTCGTCCAACAACAGCGATCTCTGTCATAGTCCCCGGATTTGCTATATTCATATTGCAACAATAAACCGGGAGTAGGTTAAATGACGATTCAGGGGTCTCCCTCAAAACCTTTTTATTCGCATTACGATGATTTGGGTGGACTTGGGACCTTGAACATGTGTGTTCATCATGCAATATTGATGAGTCCAGATTTCATACAAACATGATTTAATCTTCATAGATCATGATGAACATAGAGGTAGAAAGAAGATTGTCAAGAAGATGATTAGATTGAGAGATTAGATTGAGACAGAGAATATTACGTCAGCAAATCTTGATATTCAGATTAATGACAATTGTTAATTACAATTACAAGGAAATCACTATTTATACTAAGAAATTGTAAAGGCTAAACTATTACAAAACAACTATACTAAGGAGAAACTTGAATACAACATTAACGCACTAACTTGAACCCAACATTCTCTCCCTTTGGATTCAAGTTTGGACTCTTGTAAAGTTCGTTTTCCGCAGTCCAAGGATTTTCTCTAACCTTCTCAGAGCATTTCTGTACTGAATCTTCTCCTCGAGCAAATTTATAGCATTGACGAGCAAGTATCTTTCTTTGGAATTCATTCGTTCAGATTCAGTAGCCTTTTCGTCCATCACCCTCTTCAAATCAAGTGCTCTTCTTACTAGCTTGATTGTACCGTCAGAATACTTGTTCAATTCGCTGAACCTCATGAACTTTTTGACTTGAAGTTGAGCATAGTAGATGACCCCGAACTCTGGATTTTCTAGAACCATGTAAACTGGATAGCCGTCAATGTCTTCAAGATCTTGGTTTGGTCTTTTGAGGTTGATAATGCGTTGATTGTCTTCATAACCCATTTGTACATCTATGACCATTGCCAKCTTTACATGACATCGAATGAATCTCTTGATAGCCTCCAGAGGTACCAGTTCTCCTTCCTTTCTAATTGTCATATTTTTGATTTCGAAGAACATGTATTCAAGGTCATCCAAATACAAGTTCGAGAAGTCAGCTTCGCTAAACCTCCAAATCTGGCCATCCTGTCTGGTAACAGTGAAGACAGGATACCAAATTCTCAATARCTTCTGAGCATCTATCTGTTTTATCGTTACAATTTGGTGTTTGGTACGTACTTACTGACTGGTTGGCACTTGGCTTTTAGAAGGTGACGATATTCAATTCGGTACTCTTTTGGCTTCTTGTGGATTCCTAGAACTCTGTCACCACTAAGCAATTTTCTGTGACGAATGAATATCCCAAAGTAGATATCT
>NC_037539.1:27129178-27137824 GCF_001531365.2 Cynara cardunculus var. scolymus
TACGGAGCCGATTAGTCGACTCTTTGTCCACCACCTTTAGGTAAGGATGTCTGTTCAAGAATAGTGTTTTTGTACTATTCACTGTAACAAAGGACAAGCCTTCCTATTAAGGTTTGACACGCACTCTATAACCTACCATACTGCATTAAATGGACATTTAATACACTGGGTATATATAGAAGTGTTTTCTTCTCCACGCAGAGTGCGTGCATCACTCTCCTCCCTCATTCTTACTTCAAGTTTCTTCCAACTTAAAGTAAAAGATATTTTCTTTTAGCAATCTCTTTTCTTGTAATTGTTAACCTTTGTATGTAACTTAAGATTGTTTAGATAGGTTTCTTTTACCTTATCTTTCCGCAAACAATCTTGTAAAATTTGTATTGATCTTCTCTATCAATATATATTTTAAATTTGAAAACTGTGTTTGTATTCATCCCCCCCCCCCCTTCTATCAATATATATTTTAAGTAATTATAACTTTAGTCCTGAAAACTCAAGGGATGATTTAGCTAAGATGATCATTCTTCATGATTATCCACTATCTATTGTTGAGCATCATGGCTTTCGAAAGTTTTAAAATGGTCTTCAACCTTTATTTAAGGTGCCTTGTAAAGCTACAATCAAGTCCGACATCATGATGATATACGAAACAAAAAAAAGGTAGTATATTGCGATGTTTGGAAGAAAACGAAAGTAGGATTGCTCTTACTTCAGATATGTGGACAGCCGGTAACCAAAACAAAGGTTGCATGGCACTAATGATGGCCAAAAACCGGTCCCTACCGGTCCTGACCAAAGCAAAATCTGGCTATAAATGGTTCCTCCATAACCGGTCCCGGTTCCGGTGAAAATCTTTATAACCGATCAAGCTTACCTATAACCGGTTAAGCATTGCCGGTCCCAGCCGGGCCCTTTCAAAAAAAATATTTTTCTTTTATTTTTTTTCAAATTTTTTTTATTAATAAATTTTTAATATGTTTGTAATATGTTATTTTTAATATGTTATATTATAAATACGTTTAAAAATATGTTTTGTTATATATATATATATACACGTTTATAAATACGTTTTGTTATATATATATATATATATATATATTATATTATATTATATATATATAGAGGAGTGATCATATGAAAACTGCCTTCATTTGTGTAAACCGTGCAAACCACCTTCATCTGTCGATTTCATTGTTTAATCTTATAAAAAAATTTCATGAAATTGTTTAATCTTGTGAAATTGTTTCATATAATACTTTTTTTAATTAAGTTGTTTCATATATGGTTGTGAAATTGTTTCATATAATACTTAATGAAACTGTTTCATGTATTTCTCTAAMATTAATGAAACTGTTTCATGTATTTCTCTAAAATTAAAATAATGAAGATGATAATATCTATGATTARCACCCTYCACAATAAAAATGATTAATCAACCTCTCATAATTACAAAAAAATGAACAAAATGAAAAATTATGATTGATTGAATACGGTTTGCACGGTTTGTACAAATTGAATGGTTTGCATTTGATCGCTCCCCTATATATATATATATATATATCTATATTTATAATAAATAAGTAACTTGGATGACACGTGTCATCTTCTGGTGAATCGGTTTTCTTGTGTCCACTTATTCAATCATTTTTAAATTCAAGTCTGAATAATCATTTTTCAGAGTTATACTTTAGAGTTATTTCAATAGTACAAGTTTGAAGTACCATCATACTTTCGATGATTATTTATATCTGTAAGATAATTTCCTGACATGATTTAATTTTCAAATTACCCCGCATAACACACGGGATCGAACCTAATATATATATATATATATATATATATGTATATATATATATGTGTGTGTGTGTGTGTGTGTGTGTTTATAAATACGTTTTATTATAAATACGTTTAAAAATACACTTTAAAAATGCGGGTCACTCAAATACACTTTAAAAATACGTTTTATTATGATTAAAATTACATTGTTTTACAAAAATAAAACTATAAAATTATTTGAAAATACATTTATTTATCAATCTTCATCGGTATCCCATGTCGGATTGACTTGAAGAGTTTCAGTCTCTTGAATTCTTCTAATAGCCTCTTGGTCTTCAAGGTCGTCAATGTCGAGTTCCTCATCATCGTCATATTGGGAGTAAGTGCTCTCAGTATTGGTAGTTTTTTTTTAAGTATATAATATTTATATACGACAAATGCAACAAATAAACTCACACACTCACCTCACCTTGAGTGAGGTTTGAACCATTGACTTCCTAGGAGGTCAAAGACTATTATACCGCTAGGCCAAATGCTCTTTGGGTTCGGTATCAGTAGTTGGTGGCGTGCTTAATCCCATGGAGATTTCATTTTCTTCCAGATTTTCTTCCACCGCTTCAATCTCCATCTCTAACGATGTCGTGTGTTGAATTCTATCAACATTATCCAAATAATTCTTCAAGCAGATGCAACTCTCTACGGACTGTTTAGTCTTGTCCGACGTATCGAAATGATCATGCCACTAAGAGAAAAAGTAGACTCCAAAGCTACGGTACTAGCTTGAATTGTTATTACATCACGTGCGATGCACGCCAAAATCGAGAATTGAGGTTGTTTTTGTTTCCAAAAATCTAATAAATCAATTTTTTCAAAATCTTCGACATCATTTGCGGGACATGCGGCCATAAAGTTAGTATGCACATACATATTTTGTTCACCCAAATCGTTATCATATCGACTTTTTTTACTTGATTCATTTAAAACTTCGTTCATTAAATTAGTTATCAACTTTTTACGACTTTGTCGATGACCACTAGAAGAAGAACTAGAACCCGTAAAACCACGTGAGGAAGGTGTTTGTAGTTGGTTTCCTCCTCTGTAAAAATGTTTGTAATGATCAAATAAATCGTAATTTTCAAGATTTATTTGATCATTACGATTAAACAAACGTTTTTGTTCCATTGAAAAAGAATGATCTGTAGCGGTATCCAAACCAAAAGCTGCACATATTTGTGTAATTAAAACTTCAACATCAACAATATTTAAATACGGATTTAACACCACAGCACAAAGAAAAGCAAATGGGATGCCCATAAAATATTTTAACAAATTCTTTTTCATGCAAGACATCAACCTTCCCCAATCATGAAGGTTTTCGTATTGGGCAATTTTACTTGCCAAAATATAGATTTGGTTTAAAACTAAAGGGCTTGTTAGATAATAAATTCCCGATAAAAGTGTTGTCGTATTTTTAAAATCGCCTGAAATATCGTACAATTCTTCAAGCACGGCCCAATCAAGATTTCCAATAGAATTTTGCGGATAATGGTGTCTATAAAAAGCAAAAATATTTTTTTTTGTTTTAACAAATTTTCAATCATAAAATATGTCAAGTTCCAACGAACGGGCATATCGAACATCGGTCCCAAAGCTCTAAAACTGACGTCCTCGCAATACTTTCTATAGGCTGCATTCATTTTTTTACCTTTTGTGAAAATTCGTCACAACATAAGTCTAAACTTATCTATTACGGGTTTACAAGTATTTAAACCGTCTTGAACGGCTAAATTTATTATGAGTGCACAACAACGTGCATGAAATAATTTACCGTCTAAAATAGGTGTCAAATGACACTTTAACTTTTCCACACAAGAATTGTTATTACTAGGGTTATCAAATGAAATACTAATTATTTTAGCGGTTAAATTATAGAATGCAAGACATTTTTTAATAATCGAAAATTGACGTGCTCCCGAATGTGGCACACTAAACGGTTCAAAAGTGATTACACGTTTAAATAAATGCCATGTTGTAGGCTCAACCCAATGTGCCATTATGCATATATACGAAACCGGCAATCCGTATGGTGCGCTCTATACATCACACGTTAAAGAAATATTGTTAGGCAAAGCGGAAAACATTTGTTGCATTTCGGCCTGACACATTTTTCATATTTTTATTGCATCACGTCTAAGTGTTTGACGACTTACCGGCTTGTATCGTGGTTGTAGCGTCTTTTGAATCAACTTCGTAAAACCCGACTTGAATGACACATTGTGTTGTCATTTGTCGGTTCAATTCAGCATCATATGACCATATTTGACCTTGGATGTCAAGTATCGGTTGGCTTGAATCCCCCCCCCCGACCTCAAACTCGGGCACGTTTTTTCGGTGTGTCTCCTTAACGTATAATTTCCTTCCGCCATAAGGAGAGCTTGACACAATTTGCATTGTGCCTTTCTTTTTCCGGTCGTGAGAACCACCAAGTTGTAGTGATTCCAAATCTCGGACTTTTGTCCGTGTTCGGCGAGAACTTGGGCAACTTGTTCGTTTGATGGTTGTTCACTGGCCATTTCGTAAGTAAAAGAGAGAAAGAAACGAGAATTGTGAAGTGGAAACGAGAAATTAATAAGTAGCGAATTCACAAAATGGAGCAAAAAACCGAGAATTGAGAGCGTTTTTTGCGTTTTTGAAGATGAGATGAGTTGGTATGTTTACTTGGAAACTCTCATGCATATTTATACTCATTTGGTAGCAAAGAAGATGAAAAAAAGGCCAAAAATAGTCCCTAACGGCTAGTTTGACTGTCCCTAACGGCTAGTTTGACTTCGTTGACTTTTGCTGACCAGGCCAGGCCGGTCCCATAACAGGTCCCGGTCGGTTTCGGTCCCAGAAAACTCCAAATATCTTAACCGGATCATAACCGGCGGACCCTCAACAGGTCCCTGCCGGTCCCTCGCTGGTCCCGGTTCCGGTCCTCTAGCGGTTATGGGCCGGGCCGGTTTGGCCATCACTACATGGCACTAACAACAGACTACATAGATGCCGATTGGAAGTTACAAAATCGGATTATTAGGTTATTTCTCATTTTAGTATTCTGTAAATCTTTATAATTCAATGTTAATATTCTCATTTTAATATATTCTTTGAATCCATGATGCAGCTTTTTACATGTGCATCTCCACACACTGCTGATGCATTGTCCCAAGTTATGATCGAGTGCTTTATGGATTAGAACATTGACAACAAGTCGTCAACAATGACACTTGACAATTGTTCAACAAATGATGCCTTGGTTGATAGGCTCTTTGGTACTCTTACTCATTCCTCCTAAATTTTAAAGGGTAAGTTGTTTCACATATGATGTTGTGCACATATTATTGATCTCATTGTGCAAGATGGGTTTTCTGTTATTGAGAAAGCAATCAAGAATGTTAGGGATAATGTCTCATTTTGGACATGTTCTCCTAAAAGAGCCCAAGACTTTAGACTCGTTGCACGACAAATAGGTGTAGATTGTGAAAAAGAATTAGTGCTTGATTGTAAGACTAGGTGGAATTCTATTTATATACTGTTGAATGTTGCCTTAAAATATAAGGATGTTTTTACTCGTTTGAGCAAGAAAGAAAACATTATGTTTCTTTACCTAGTGAAGAGGAATGGAAAATGGCAACTAATGTGTGTGATAAGTTAGGTTTATTTTATCGTGTGACTGAGACATTTTCCGGGACCAAGTATCCCACTTCCAACATGTTCTTCCCCTTGATCTGTGACATGAAAGTATCTAATAAGAGTTGGCAAGACGATCAGAATGACGTTATTAGTAACATGGCATCAAGTATGTTGCTTAAATTTGATAAATATTGGGGAGTCATACATGATGTGATGAGTGTGGCTATTGTTCTAGATCCTAGGTATAAGTTAAAGTTGATCAATTATTTCTTCCCAAAAATTTGTGGTGTGGACTCAAAAGATGAGGTTATGAGGATATGTACTCTATGTAATGATTTATTTAAGGAATACAAAAAGAAACATGATCACAATAAAAGGAAAGGACAAAGTGGCACTATTGTCTCAAGTGGGGGGAACTCTTATCAAACAAGGTCTCATGTCAATTGGATTTTGAAAATATGATCTCTAAGGATGAGATGTTTGAAACGACCAAGTTGGATGATTATTTGTCAGAAAAATTGTTACCGCAAGGTGAAGGATTTAATATATTAATGTAATGAAAGTGTAATGGTGATAAGTTTCTTATCATGTAAAGGATTGTAATTGATGTGTTGGCCATTCCTATTTCTACAGTAGAATCGGCTTTTAGCATGAGTGAAAATAAGGTAACGAAACAACGAAGTCGACTAAAATCGCAAACAGTTGGATCATTGATGTGGAGCCAAAGTTGGTTAAGAAAAGAAATTGAAGGTAATGATTATTTAAATTGTTTGTTATAATAATTATTTAAATTGTTATATACAATTTTTCTGACTTGCATTATTTTTATTTCAGATAAAAAAAACATGGAGAACCAAAAGGATTTGATTGAACAATTGCATACGAAGAGGATGTTGATTGTTGATGGACTAAATGACTAGAATTATGTGTTACTTGGAAAAAACTTTTTTTGAATTTTACATCTCATTGGATTCTTGTTAATTTTACAATATTATAGTATGTTTTATGTTTCAAAATTTATTATAGTATGTTTTATGTTTCAAAATTTATAGTATGTTTTATGTTTCAAAATTTATTAGCATATACCTAATTTTATTGGTCCTTACTTGGATCTAACTTTATGGTGGATGTTACTTTGTTTAATGAAACAATTTGTTCCCTAAACGGTGAAATAGTTTTATTCATTCATTTAATGAAACAAAATCATTGCTTTCGTATTCAAAAGGTTTCATTATTTTTTGTTGATTAAAGTATGTTTTATGTTTCATAATTTATTAGAATATTTCTAGTTTCATTGGTCCTTACTAAGATCTATTTTTAAAGTGGATGTTATTTTGTTTATAATATTTAGACATAAAATAAAGATAATTTTTATCAAACATATAATTTTTCATATTATTATAACATTTTTGGTTAGTATCTTTGTAATTATAAAATGGTATATAGAGTTTTTAAATCAATAATTTTGTTTCATTAAGGAAACTATTGTGGATTTGACATATTTGTTTCATTAAGGAAACTATTGTGGATTTTGTTTCATTAAGAAATCTTTGAATAAAAGAAACTATCGATGAATATGTCTGGAATCATATCGTGGATTTGACAAATTTGCTTTTTTTTAATTAAAACTTAAACTTTTTTTTATTTCTTAATATAAACTCATTTAATCTTGACCATTTATCAAGAACATAGATGAATGAGATTGGTTTGTACGGTTTTCACAAATAAAGGTGGTTTGGAATTGATCCATCCTCTCTCTCTCTCTCTCTCTCTCTCTCTCTCTCTCTCTCTCTCTCTCTCTCTCTCTCTCTCTATATATATATATAGGGGATCTTCTTTTCATAACTCGTGACATTTTGTGATAACCTTGAAAACTTATGCATCATCTGTTATTTCATCTGGTTTTTTTCATCTAAAACATGGATTCAAAATATTAGTTAACACATATTTTTACACAGTATGTTTGTTTTACATGTACTCGATTCACAATATGAACATTTTTATGTGTTTTTGAAATAATAAAATACATATAAAAAGGTTTCACATTGTGAACTGAATACTATGAAACAAACACGTTGTGAAACAAATATATGTTAATCAATACACTAAATACTATACTTAGACAGAAAAAATCATGTGAAACAAAACCTTAAGGTAGAAGTTCTCACAAATTTTAAAAAATTTATAGTCCTCAAATTATTAAGCCCTTATATATATATACTATCATCGAATAAGCGAATTCATCTCATATACGACGAGTCTTCTTCATTGTAAGCAAATTACAACTCAACTCTATGGTGGTTCTTTTGTGTCATCGTTAACGACAAATAGACTAAGTCGTGTAACATAATTACAAATTAACTTGGAAATTTACTCAAACCTCCCCTTTCTCTATAACTATTTGTATATATAAAATCTTATACTTCCAACCAATTTTGTTTTTTTCCCTTGATATTTATAATATAAGAAGACGATGAAATTAATCCCAAGGTTTGATTTGATCATAACATATATAAAAACACAACAAAAAGTTTATATATATATATATATATATATATATTGAAAGAGAAAGTGTTTCAAATCATTGTGGAAGTTAAACCACTCTCTTAACCTAAAGTTGTGTTGTTATCAGAGTTAGGTGACCTATTTTTATCAAAATAGTTTCATATCATATAAAAGTCAAACATATTAAAAAGTCAACTTCATGATATTAAAACCTAAACCTATTTAATCAGTAATTCAGTATCACTTTATTTATTTTTAATATAATTCTATTATGTAGAAATACATGAAAATTTATTCATTAATAGATATTATATTATATGGATTTTTGTTTCTTAAGTATTCATATTAACTTAAGTCCTATAAACTGTTTTATTATGACGCTCAGACATTTTAGACATTCTATAAAACCAACTTTATTGTAGTGAATATTTATGTTTCAAATTTTTTATACAGTCAATATTTAAAAAAATAGGCAAATATATGAACGCAAGGAACCGATTTAGTGGATAAGATTTGAGACCTGATGTCATATGTCTCGGTTCTAAATCTTGCCTATTAGTTTCTTGTAGTCATCCTTATAGCCGAAATGTGAATAAGTATTATTCATAGCACTACTAGAAAACAAGGTATCAGCGACGACTATCAGCGAGGGAAAAAATCCCTCGCAGATCAGCGAGGGATCAGCGAGGGAAT
>NC_037539.1:27140424-27158143 GCF_001531365.2 Cynara cardunculus var. scolymus
GTCGCTGATATCCGTCGCTGATCCGTCGCTGATAGCATTACCTACGACTAATTGATCGACGGAGTATCAGCGACGGATCAGCGACGGATTGACTTTCAGCGACGGATTTGCGAGGGATTTTTCCGTCGCTGATAGTCTGCATTTTTGTAGTGTAGGACTTGAGTTCATCATCACACTTACATAAACTGTGCAAACCTTTTGTGAAAATAGTTCACAACAGAAATTGATATGTATTTAAACAATGAAGCTTCATATTATTTAGTTTCTATGGTTCGGATGATTCTGGTTTTAACACATGATTAAGTCCACCCAAAAGTTAAATCAATTAGAAAGTCATTAATATTTGTTTTTGTTATCCTCTCAAACAAATACTTTTAATGGGTCTCGATTAAAATTCATTAGAACCATACCCGATCCACTAAGTTGACACATCGGACCCATTTGAAGATTTAAACAAAATACGTAAAAAGAAAAACCAAATATCTAAATAACAATCGTATATGGGGTTGATTATGTGTTTCACCCACATAATTAATACATA
This sequence comes from Cynara cardunculus var. scolymus, assembly GCF_001531365.2. Lineage (NCBI taxonomy): Eukaryota > Viridiplantae > Streptophyta > Magnoliopsida > Asterales > Asteraceae > Cynara > Cynara cardunculus. The sequence continues at coordinate 27,140,966 of NC_037539.1, forward strand.
TATATATATATATATGGTCTGATCAAAAGAGAATTAATTAGTTTGTGGTAATTGTGAGGTCCAGTCTCAACCACAAATCAATAAATAAATTAGAAAATTTATAATTTTGGTAATTTTGAATTAAAATTTTAATGCAATGACATTTTAGGTATTTTAAAACTCTAATCTCTTCTCTCTCCATCCCCCGTCCTTCGGCCATCATCCTCCTATGATACCACAGTAGTATCACAATGCATCTTATATGTGTTTGGGTATCACATTGAGGTCGTTTGTGTGGTCAATTGGAGATGTAACACAGTAGTATCACAGTGCATCTTATATGTGTTTGGATATCACACTGTGTCTTTTGTTTAATAAAGTCAATATTTTGAGGTATCACAGTGGTATCACCGAAGGACGGGGGACGGAGAGAGGAAAGAGGAGAGAAAATACCTAAAATGTCCTTGTATTAAAATTCTAATTCAAAATTAACAAAATTATAAATTTTCTAATTTATCTATTGATTTGTGGTTGAGATTGGATCTCACGGTTATCACATACTAGTCAGTTCTTTCTCGAATGGACTCATATGTGTGTGTATATATATATATATATATATATATGTATGTGTAGATATGTATATTGCGTTTAACTATTTATCGGTTGTTTAACGCGTTAAATAAGATAAATGCTATTTTTATATAATAAATAAACATATTAAAAAATAGAAAATCTATATTTAGAAAACACATCTATTTATAACAATGAATCATCAACAACTCTTTTAAAATTGAAAAACAATTAAATATGATTTTTTTAGGAAGAATTTGGGGAAGCTAACATTGAAATTTGGAATTGGTGACAATGCAATACTTCATATAATATATAAGTTTTTAATGATTAAAATTGATTTCTGTAGGTAGACTTTGGGGAAGGTGAGATGTGTTCAATTTTATAATATATTAAAATTAATAAATAAACACACTCTTTTGTTTTTTTCGTATTATTTATTAATTTGATTATTAAATAGTTTTATTTCATGGACTATGGTTCGGGTTGGATCCAAACTAGGGATGTTCAAAAAAACCGTCGGACTACGAACACCCCTAATCCAAACGGGTGGAAATCAAAAATGTTAAAACGTATTAGATTATTGAATATGAAATATTATATATATATATATATATATATATATGGATTTGTTTATTGTATGGTTAGAACACCTCTTTAGTTAATTAAAGCCGGTGATGATCATGTGTCAAACAAATAATAAAAGAAGAAAAAATGGGAATACGATGACGTCACTCCCAACTTCTGTCCATATTCATTTATTCGATTCATTCATTTTCATCAATTTCTACCTAATTTCATGTATCCGTATATCAGATTATTTGTTACTCAGAACAACATGAATCTATTATGATATATATTTTAAATAAAAACAATATGTACAGTGACGATGTTAAAAATTATTAGCAGGTTTAATCGTCCAACCTTTATCTTTTAATTAATAGATGTGCTAGAAAAACTCTCAAGTGTAAAATCATAATTATATAGTTTTTTCTATTAACCTGGATATCCAACTCGCTATTTGAACCGATTAATTTCAGGGCGACCATTTGTTTTGCGGATAACCTGAAATCACTGCATTTGAACCTTTGTGGCCAGAAAAAAAAAATGTTATTCCTTGGATTTGAGTATGAGACTTTTAGGGATTTTTGATCTTTAAAGCTCAAGTTCAAACGAATCAGGTATCATACTTGTGGTTAGTTATATAGTTTTGTTGCGTATCAAAATTTGTAATCAATTTATAAAGTTTGCAATTTTTCGCACATTTTTTAGCTTTATTGTTGAATATGCTCCTTCCATTTTGTTACATGTACACTTAAACCCTTCATATTTTCCAAGCCCATGACTCGTGCTGCTTTCCACATGTCTATGGTATCTTACGACAAAATGGCAACCTTCATGATGTCATGTATCCATGTCACCATGTGCATAGCTCATCCTTTTCAAAGTCACATGATGGATGTGAACTCTAACCATCATCCTCACACGTTGTCAGATCTCAAGAATTTAAAGATATCGATAGCAATACTGTTTTCTTCCTTCTAAATTGGTCTTTTAGTTATTAATTTTTCTGATTCTTCCTTCTTATTTTTTTCAAATGTTATTATGTATTAAGTCCCACCTCCTCCATTTGTGTTGTGGACTTAACTAGAAGATAAAAAAAAATATCAGATTTAACTCAGGGTTGCAATTGCGACAATACCACTTGCTAATCTTGTTTGAATTTGAATTTTTTTCCTTTTCTTTTTTGTTTTTTAGCTAGGTTTGCAAGTGGGACTTGCAGTGACATTTGGATAAATTAGGGAGAAGAATGGCTAGGAGACTAATTTATATTGGAGGAATGACTATTTTGGCCAATTTTTCAAGAATTTACTATTTTGACCAATTTTCCCAGAATTTACTATTTTTAACAATTTCCAAACATGAGATGAAATATATGACTCCTAATTTGTTCACACAAATGAAGTAATAGAATTGTGACAACCATATGCATGGATAGACAACCATAGTTAACAAACTCGGTTATGTCTGTGAATGAAATAAATCGTTTGTCTTCCATAAAGCATTATTTCGGGCATGAAAATATTACATGTAAAACAAGTTATCTGTGTTCTTTTCTATGATTAAACATGAAATAAACTGCCACAATTAAAATATGACGTATACGTCCCTAATATATCTGGATTTTTACTGTACGGTGTGTCATACACACAATATATCAAACTCTTCAATACATGTGTTTTCGGATTCTAAGAAAATGTATCTTCTTAAAAGACTATTTATAAGCTATGATCTTTACCTCTGTAATATATTTGTCCAAAATATTCTAAAAAAAAAACGTTTGATCATATATGTACTGCCTTCAAGAGTCCAAAGGTCAATTCTGTCATTTCAAACACATACATGATATCATGTATTCAACCATTATCAAGACGGATCCCAAACCAACTTCTTTTTTTTTTCTGTATACAACGTAAACCAATTACAGGTAAAAACCATATTTATCATTATCAATAAAACCAAAATATTAGGTGAAAATTAAGTTGTATAATTACAATAAACACATATTTTATCAAAAGAAATTCATTAATTTGTCTAACTAGATTGTCTTCTAGTCACCTAAAGCACAAGAAACGTTCCTTTATGATTGGTAGGAATGATGTCATTTATGTTAATTAAGCCTCATTATTGAAGGTGGCCCATATATATTTCCATGGCAACTATTTTATTTTATTTATTAAAGTTAATAGCATAATATTATAAATTAATATATGGTACTAATTTAAAAAAAATGAAATTTTGCCATTTTCAATAAAAATTGTATATTACTTAGTTTAAATTACATAAAATATTATATTTTATAAAACACATGTTAAATGTTTATGGCTATAAAACAGTAAAAATAGTTATTTTGCATGTTTTTACATCGAGAATTAAACAAGTTAACTATTTGTCACAAGGGTAGATCCAAAATTTTGTTCTGTTGGTGTCATAAAATAATTATAGATACTAAATGTATTAAAAAGCAGTTCCAATTCCAATTTCACTAATTCAGGGCTTGAGTATTGTGATCCAGGATTGTTCACCGGTAAAACTCAAATTTAAACTTAGGTATACATTATTGTAATCTCTTAAGGGTCGTTTACCAAACGCTTATCTGGGTAAATGTTTACCAATTCACATTACCTTACTGGATGAATATTGTAGGGACCAAGAATCTTACTCGGTAAGAGGGAGACAAGGACCGAGAATCTTACCCGATAGATTGAGGGCGGCGGCTCTTACCATGATAAGCACTTATTGGTAAATTATTGCATATGATGTCTTTTTGGTGAACTAAAGTCTTACCCTGTAAGTAAGTGATAATGTTAAATGATATCGATAAACGCTTACCAGACAAGTGTTTGGTAAACGGCCCCTTAATTTTCTTCAGTGATGATACTTGGTGGTGGCAAAAAAGAAATTTATAATGGTAATATAATTTTTGTACATTATGACAGACAATACCAAATAATGGCACGAATATTGCTCTATTAATGGATCTACCCATGATTTACCTTGATCAAACAATCGGAACCAAAAGTGTTAAACGTGTCAATAACATTGTTACGTTTAAGTCAAAGAGACCATGGTCCACGTTAATGTCCACATGGCTTTCATTATTAAAGTCGACATATTAATAATGTAATCTTGTTCGTATAGTATATGTATAAGCATTTAGCATAATTTTAGAAACTGATTTTTATCTATATCAAACAGATTTTAATGAACAATAAATATTCTTCAATAATAAAAATAAATAAATCAGCAACAAGAATCAGTTGTGATTATAATGATTACACAGTATCGGTGACTACTAAGTTTTTTCGATTCATTTTCCTTGAAAACTATTTTGAATAATATACAAATATTGTTTATTACATTTGTATCAAACATTAAATGTTCTTGAATTGTAGCGTACTGGTTGAGCCTTGTGGGGATGTAGAGAAAATCTCATATTCCCTGAGTTCAAATCCAGACGTTGTTAAAGCCCTTACAAATATGAAGATTCACCTACACTTACTTCAGAACATTCATGATCACCCATATGATTTTACAAGTGATTCTAGTGTAAAATCACATATGATCTGACCGTTATCGAGTTTTTCAATTGAATCATTGTTCTCGTTTGAACTCATATCACTCTCTATATATACACCCAAAATAATCAATTTTCATATCATTATAGTCATCAAAACATTTTCAACAGCTTCTCCAAAATGGACAAAATGAAGAAATTGAGATTTTGAGTCAAATATTTTGACTCAATAACTTTCCTAAAACTATCTCCAAAATGAAAAAAGTAGGAGAGAGAAAGATTTTTCTTCAAATATGGAGATAACCTCAAAAATGTTTACCAAGTAAGATCACAAATAGAAAACTTTGAGAATAAATATTTAGAGATATGAATAATATTTTAACAGATAATGAAATATTTTAATATTATAATTAATGTTGGATTCTTCAAAATAGGAATCTATTGGAGATGAATGTAATTTTATTTAGAAATTTTAACTTTTAGTTTTTTATTTAAAAAAAAATTAAAGAATCTATTAGAGGGCATGGCAATGCGGCGGGCATGGGGTGGGTTTTGTAATCCCCGGCCCCGTCCCCGGTTTGTAGTAGCATTCCCCGGCCCCGGTCTCCGGCGGATACGGGGATTAACATCCCGTCCCCGGTCAAACTCCTATCAACCCGCGGTCAAAACTCGGTCAAACCCCATTAAAAATATCCCTTCGTTTGATTCTACCGGGGATCCCCAACCCCAGCCCCGGCCCTGACCTCGGTTTGAGTCTACCAGGGATCCCCGGTCTCGGGACTCGTTTTAACGGGGAATCCCCATCTCCATTCGAGTCGGATGAACGGGGTTCCCCACCAGCTCGGGACAAATCACTATCCTATCTGTGAGTCCCAACATCATCATTCATTTAATATCTTGTTTTATAACCTTACCCTTTTTGTTATTATTTTGTAATACTTTTATAATTTCCTACCTGCAAACCACAAAATAAAAACCTAATGTTGACTTGTTAAACTAATTTAGTTGACAATTAACGTAATTATTTTGATAACATTAAAGAGACAGAGGAGCATTGTCAAGATCGCCACCACTACCACCATCACCCTTCAAACACCAATCAGTCATCCATCCAACATTAATTTTCAGTCTGACAAACGACTACTGTAAATGTAGAACTTCCATCTTTAGAGTCGGGATTTAAGATCTGGATTCTTGGACTATAAAACATATTATTTAACATCTTGAAGGCAATTCATAAGAACAAAAACAACTATAAATCGTAAACCATATAAAAATTACAATTTCACAAACATAAAGACGAAAATAATAAACTTTCAACAAACAATAAAAACAAAAAATACTCTAAAATGTATTATTCACTCTTAACGTATTTTAAGAGTCGTACTTTAACATGTTAAATGTGTGATTTTAAACAGGGCCTCTAAAATTTTGGGGTCTAATTTTACATTGTTTAGAGTCATTTTATCAACGAATGTAAAAACTATAACTTACCCTTAGTACCATATTAATTTCTACTAGATACCAAAAGTAATACGTCTTATCTCATTTTTGTAATTTGTATATATGTATCTTTGTTATCTTATTTTGTAATGTAATCAAAAGTTTTAGATATAACAAGAACTCCAAAAATATTGAAACATAGATGCATATTTTAGGTTGTTCTTGTGCATTTATGTTACTTATACATTTATAACTATCTTGTTTCCATCAATGTGTTCGGAAAATGGTTGTTTTTCTAAGTGAATTAAATTTACAGATTTATCCATGGACTTTTATTGTAATTACGGTAAATTATATTGAGGGATAATTAAGTACGAGGTAATTAATGCTAAAAAAAGAATGAAACAAATTTACACTCTCCACCCGTATCGGCGAAGGAACACGCATGCATATAAAATCTCTTGCCGTGAAACGTGGAAAGTCCAAGTTCCGACACTTTTCTTCTTCCTTTCCTTCTCTCTCTAGAATTCTCTTTTTTTTCTCTCTCTAAATATCTATCTATGTATGTATGTATGTAAGTATATATATATATATACACACACGGACACAGCAATATACGCAGCTAATTTCGCAAACACTCACGCCGGAAAATCCGATTCTAATCGCCGGTGATTTGTTCTTCGCGGTGGAGCTTTACTTCAGCTGCTCAGATTTTGAATTTTGCTTTACTGATTCCTCTGCGAATCTCGGAGGTCGGTGTTTCTTTTGTTGTATTTTAAGTATTCAACTAATAGGCTGTGATTGTTAGATTTCATCAAAATATAGTCTGAGATCTATTGATTCGTGTAAAGGAAAATGTCTAGTGTTATTAGTAATTTTTGCTTGAGATTTGTCATCAGGAGCTATTGGTTAAGCGATTCACACTCCGCTTTTAAATGTGTGTATTTGCGTGTTTGTATTAACTTGAATCTATTTCCATGAGTTGATACCAGAGAAGATTTATAGCAAACACCGAGATGCAATTTGCTGATTGAAAGAGGTTTTTCTTTGCCGCTTTTAAATGTGTGTATGTGCGTGTTTGTATTTACTTGAATCTATATCTATGAGTTGATACTAGAGAAGATTTGTAGAAAACACCGAGATGCTATTTGCTGATTGAAAGAGGTTTTTCCTTGCCGCCTACTTAAAGATAGATACGTTTGGTCCTTTTTTTTCTTCTATTTCAATTTCTGGATTGGTTGAGTGTTTGATTTATACATATTACTTGTACGCAATTGGAATTGTTTTTGTGTGCTTGTGCCCCTCTCGCTCTCCCCATCTCTCTCTCTCTCTCGAAGTTGCATTCAGACAATTTGTATCTCGAAATTTCACTTGTTGAGTAAGATTAACGTCTTGCACGCAAATCGATTCAATTGTTGAGAAGCCTAATAACAAGCTGCTAACGTTGAAATTATTTACCGTTAATATCGAAGTTTGACCTTTGATTGTCAAATTCACCATTTCCTAGATTAGAGAATGAGATGAATTTAATAATTGGTACCGGCAAGTATGGTTTATTTAATTTCCACATATAAAATTATTTATATATTCTTTTTGGCCCTGAATTTACATATATACCAAGTGAGTTTAACTGATACTTCACAGTCGGTTGATAGAAAAAGCATAGCCATGGCTGATTGTTATAAAGCAGCTTCAAATTATTATCATGTTGATGCAAAACTGATGTGCAATATTAACAGTTGATGTTTTATGGTCTCAAGGGCCAGGGTGTAGCATACAAACAGCTATAATATTTCAAATCACGTATTACCACTTAGTCAGTTTCTTGCCTGATTAGGGAAGGGAATATGACACCTCAAAGAGTTGTTAGAAGGTCATAGTAAATAGATAAATGGCTTCAAATGTTAGATATTACATTTTTCACTTTTATGTGTGAAATTTGAAAGATTCAGAGTCATTGTGTATAGTTTTATTCTGCATATCTATATGATTGCAACCTTCATGTGTAGAAAAAGGATCTGAAAGAGGGCAAAACAGAGTATCTGTCTTCTTAACAGAGAGATTCTTAGAAAATTTCCAAACCCCGATACTTGTAAATTTGTCTTCCATCTTTCAAAATCTGAACCTAAACCTAAATATACATGCACTCGGGGATAAAAGAAAAATGTTTGTAAGAGCATTTCACACTAAAATGATTATTGCAACTTTGGATAAGAATGTCCTGTATAACTTTTCAACAGAAATTATAATGCCAATTTTTCTGAACCATGATATGCAGCTTTATAGCGCAAGATGAAAGCATGGAAGTGCTTGAATTATTATGCAACCTCTTGGACATGCACCACAACTAATAGGATGTTCATAGTTTGAATCAGACCAGCAATTATCAGTTTTAAGGCTTTCTAATGCAGTAAACTTCTATGGGCTGCCATTGATGATTCTTATTCAAAGTTGTGGCTGGCTCAACTATCTATACAAGCTGCAAAATTGTTTGCTCATTTATCTTCTTGTTGATATATTTCTTCAATTTTTGGCTGCAGTTTGGCATGAGAACATATAGAAATAATATCTGTCTATGAGAGAAGCTAAGCCATGGAGGAATCTATTGAAGAAAAGACGTATCCATTTTGATTGGGTTAGCTTATATAGTTGAATTCAGTTTGATTCCGAGGGAAATTTGGGAGATCTACATTGTTGAGATTACTAAAGAAATCTAATCTTACAGAGGGCTTGTATATGCAGGGACTTTGCAGATTCAAAATGAAACCTTTCATGGGAGTCATTTGTACGATAATGTTATACATTGTATATAGAACAACCAATTATCAATATTTGCAGACTGAGGTATGACACTGCCAAAGACTATATTATTAACTGCATTTAAATTGGTAGATTGGGTATTCATGTACCCTGCATTGTTTGATCTATGTCTGCTTGCAGATTGTTTGGTGCTTCCTTGTACTCGTTGCTTTGTTAAATGTTTACAAAGGATCTATAAAGGGCTCCAACTATGTGGATTCTTTCCCTTGTTCAACTGCATTCTTAGGCACCATTAATCATTGGTTCATATTGCTAAAAAGGAAACTGAGGCGTCCATAGTTCAACCTTCAAAACCAGAAAAAGGTTGCATGGGTTTATATAGCAAATGAAGATTAGTAGTAAATAATGCCATGAGCGTGGCATGGAATAAAAATATTTGATCAAAAGCTACATATCCGATATGATAGCATCATGTTCTAAATATCATTCTAATGCTTTTTCCTCGATGAACTGTTGTTCAATAAAAAGTCTGTTAGATAGTGATAATGCCCATATGTGTCTGATGCTAGGTCCATCGATACTAACTGGTTGATGTTATATGAGCTTCCCGTGATTTGAGATGCTTTTAAAGTTCCAATCTTTTTTTCTTCATGGGTTTACTAATAATTATCTTTTATTGATTTGTTTCATCAGCTGGACTCAAAGTTATTTCGTTTCTACACATCAAAGGTGCAACTTCAGAATCACCAGAATCTGTTTAAAAATGTCACCTTGGTTTTCATTTAATTATTCTCATCTTGGTGAAACTTGTGGCTTGATTGTTCTTTGTATTTTTAGGGTCCATTACTGCATCCTGATTGTGTTCAATATTAATGTACTTCTTGGTGCTCGTCCCTAGGAATCTGTGTCAGCTTCCACAAGCTTGAAGGGTTTACCACGTGGTATTATTGAAGCAAAATCTGACTTGGAATTAAAACCGTTATGGTCGACAAGTAGTTCAAAGTTGAAGGTTAGACTAAACCTTGCTGCATGGTTGGTCTTATATGTAACTATATTTATTTTCAACCGCAATCACTTACTGATGATACATAATTTTAAACAACTCAAGGTCGCATCTAGGTTGAATCATTACTTCTATACCTTACTTCATTACTCTTCTCCAAGTTACCTTTCTGCATTGTTTGCCCTACCAAGTACTTTTCTTGCGTGTATGATCATTTAATTATCTTTACTTGCAGGCTAATATATCCACTCCGCATAACTTGCTGGCAATTCCAGTGGGTCTGAAACAGAAGCGTAATGTTAATACTATTGTTCAAAAGGTACAATGGTCAATTATCATCTGATACTCATAACATATGATATTTCACTCTGTGAATGATAGCGGCCTAACATTAGCGATTTCAGTTTCTTCGAGCAAATTTTACGATTATTTTGTTCCACTATGATGGGAGGTTGGATGGTTGGCGAGATCTTGAGTGGAGCAACAAAGCCATACATGTTGTAGCTCAGAACCAAACAAAGTGGTAAAGAGTTCTCAACCTTTTTAGGAATATATGTCACTAGGGTTTTCCTATGGTTCATTAGTAATAGGATCAGAGTGTGATGCTTCTATAAGAGGTCTAATGAGACAGCATTTACGACTACCAAATTCTGAGAGAAAGCTAGAGAAATTTATTGGATTTAAGTGCATTTGTGCATGATGAACAACATAAAAAGTTTGGAACAGGTGTTGCATCTTAAAATTTATGGATCAAAGGCTAGCTTTGGAAACTTCTTTCCAAATTAGTCTTTCTGACTCATTTGGTTATTTGGACTTAATTATCGTCTATGATGATTTTTTACATGGAAATTTTTGTGAAAAAATGAAGCAACTTAAGTCACAAACTCCTTACTTGGGTGTTATCAACAATTGTCCAATTATTAAAACTTAACATTATTTTAGGTGGTTTGCAAAACGATTTCTGCATCCAGCTGCTGTTTCCATTTATGATTATATATTTCTCTGGGATGAAGACCTCGGAGTGCAGCATTTCAATCCTAGAAGGTACGGTTGTTGTATTTAAGCCATCAGCTTTATCTATTTTTCTGCGTGTTTTCATTCTTCAGTATTACTCATGCGGTGTAATAATACTCCGTCCTCATGATTAAATCATGGATCAGAAGTTTTCAAGCTATTCTCCAAGAATCAAAAGATTATGCAAAATGATACCTGATATTTCTCTCGATTGCTCCTACTGTTTATGTGTTCTTTTATGATGCTACTTTGTTTTGTTGCCCATGTTGACAGAAGTGGTACTACATCTTTTGGATGGAGATCATGAGATGTGGGCAACAAGAGTAAATTTATCCTGGTGTTATTACTGTATAATTGGGAGGAATTTGATGTCGTTTATTTTGTATTTTGAACCTGAGGACTAGGGTTGTCTAAAATTACTTATTTTATTTTGTTATTAAAATTTAAAGGTACCTTGGTATTGTATTTTTTCCTCTTCTCCAGGTAGTTGTAGGATTTCCATTGGTTATACTATTTGATTTGAATAGAATAGTGTAGGGGCGTAGACGGGTTGTGTTGGGCCGTTTGGGACAGGTTTACAATCCATCCCAATTATGGCGGTTTGGTAGTACACATAAAATTGAGAATACAATAAATGCTACTAAAAATATACAAACGAAACTATTAGTTATGACAGTCATCCAAATATATAATTAAATCCTTAATTCTTAGAATCAAATACTTCAACTCATCAATCAAGTACTTCAAAAGTTTGAATAATAGATGTCCCAAAACTGCCCAAATCATCAATCAAGTACGATTGTGTTGGACCTCTCCGACTCCAATATTGTTCATCCTTCACCACAAACCTAGCCACAACTTTTTCAACAATTCTTCTTGTTAAATGACACCACAATATCATCATTGCAAGTATGAAAGCTAAGCAATTTTTGTTTTTTATCACACACCCTATTCGAGTACTTCTTACATTGTGTTTTTAAGTGATTCCATAAAGAACTTGTACCAATTCGCTTACTATGATAAGCATAGTATTTTCCTTAATAATTATAATCACATCTAGACTTCTGTTTTGAAAATTGATCCTAAAAGTTTGAGGTTCTACCTCCTCTTTTCTTAGACGTGTTTGGTTCATTGTTGTCTTTAATTTTTGGAAACTTGGAGTATTTTCCATTTCTCGTATAGACTAGTATTTATTCTTATATTAGCGGCGGGTTTGGCGGTTTGGACGGGTTGAGCTAGGCCTTACCCAATTTCAACCCTCTTAATTGGTGGTTTGGCAGTTGGGTTTAATTGGGTTGAATTTCTCGTATTGTATGAGAAGCATGATGGCCAATCGTTCATGGCATCATGAATACGGTTGGCTTTTTCAAATCCAGCAGATGCAAACCTAGTAATCTTTTGTTGTTGAAAACACTAGGAGGTTGACCAGGGGAATTGCTTCATGTTTGCCGTGTTTTCTATATTTGCAGATACTTGGATATTGTTAAAGCGGAAGGATTAGAGATATCTCAGCCAGCTTTGGATCCGAATTCAACTGGTATACATCATAGGATCACAGTACGGAAGAGAACAAACAAGTTTCATAGGTGAAAGAATGGTTATTGGTAGCTTATGAAGCATTTCCATGTTTTTCATTGCTAATACCCGTGACTTTTTTTTAATAAACAGAAGAGTGTATGACAGCAGAGGCAGTGTGAAATGTTCAGATGCCAGTGATGGACCACCATGTGCGGGGTAAAATTTTCATTTTCGAAGTATATGATATTTATATATGGCAAATTGAACTCACACACGCTTCTCACCTTTGGTGAGGCTTGAACCCCTGACCTCCAGAAAGATGGGGTTACCAGTTACCGCTAGGCCAATTGCCCTTTGGTTGCCGGGTAAACTTACTGATTAACCCAAGCAAAATAGATCGAGCATGATAACTTTGGTTCATGTCTCTAGAAGAGATGTCAAACTGAGTAAATTTTTAGTTAAAACATTGTTATATGGTTTTTTGAAATGCAGATTTGTGGAAGGAATGGCTCCAGTTTTCTCCAGGGCTGCATGGCATTGTGCTTGGCATCTTATTCAGGTAAAGTTCACTTCATTTCTCTTACTATCAGGTTTTTCCAAATGTGGGTTTGTCATTTTGAAGTTCTATTCATATAAAAGGCACAGTGAATCAACTATAGAACTATATACAAGGACTAAACCTGAAAATATTTTATGCAGCACCTTCCGTGCTGGTCATTCTTTATAAATATACTGAGATTAAAATATCAATTATAAGGGTATCACTCTTTAGGAAACTATGATAAACAATTACTTCCTTTCACTTGTATAAGAAAATTCAGAAGCGTCCAACTCTGCATAGCTTGACAGCTCTTAAAGGTCCCCCAGATGGAAAATTGTTCGAAAATGATGTGTTGTTGGCTACTAGTTTGATTGAGTTATGCGAGCCTCGTTACCTTATGATTTATGCCTAATGCATATTTCATCAATTCTGTTTATTTTTATTTATTTCATGACATTCCCTTACTAATATTAGGGATTAGTCATAGGAACAAGTTTTGTGGTTCATCTTTGCTGCTCTGCATAGCAGAAATCGCAGTTGGGCAAGGCTGATTTTGTGGCTGATACACACTTGCTCCCTAGCTTCTTCCTCAGAGAGGCTAAAGTGCCATCGACACACATACACATATCTATATATACATACACAGATATAGTAATTCAATCTTTATTTCTTTGGTTAACCTTTGTCAAAATCTACACTCATTGAATACCACTGGAAACTGAGTAGCATCACATCAATGAAACTATAGTCCCTTGATAAGTTGGAGAAGTGAAAAACCACAAAGTACATGATATATATTCTACCTTAGGGGCAGGTTCATTTGAGAACCGTGAGAACCAAGTATTCATCATGAATATTCATGTGTAATTATATACATTAATTGTGAATATTTGGTTCTTTGGTTCTCAAAATACTTACGTTTCCTAATAAACTTTCCCCTTCTACTGTATTGCCACATATTCATCTCTACTGCCAGTTCATAACAGAATTCATTTTGTTTTATTTGCAGAATGACCTTGTTCATGGATGGGGAATGGATATAAAACTAGGGTATTGTGCACAGGTGAGTTTGAACTTCCAAGAAAATTTAGAACAACTTCTGCATGTTTGTAATCCTTTCCTCATATGACCTGTTACGACTCATTGGAGATGCTATATATCATAATTGTGCTCCAATATCCCTTTTTAAGTAGTTCACTATGGGGTTGGGGAGGGCTGAGAGTCTTTTGCAATAGATATGTAGAGTTTCGTCGTATGTTTTTTGCAATCTTTACTATTTCCGTCTCTTATTTTCTTGTGAAAATGTGGCTTATACTGTGCTTTCTAAATCTTTTACTACTATCTGCAAGCCGGAGGTTTTTTAGAAACCTCCTCTCTGCCTTTTGCAAAAAAGGAAAGGTCTACATACATTTTATACCCCAGACCCTACTTCTTGGTGTGATGTATCGGGTTTGTTTGGTTTGGTTTGGTTTATGGTAAAAGCTACTCCTCCGTCTCAAAACAAATGTCCACAATTGAAAATGCACACAGTTTTAGACATACATCATTATTACTCTTTTTAGTCAAGTCAAATGACAAATTTTACCCTTATTTAATTTCTCTCTCTTCACAACTCCTAAGTATTTGTGCATTAACTAAGGGTATATTTGAGAATTTAGTAATCTATTTTTGAAAAAACTGGACATTATTTTGGGACAAACATAAATAGAAATGTGGACATTTATTCTATGACAGAGGGAGTAACAAATTTGACATGAGAACTTTTCAAAAGTAGAAATGTTGCAGTTTTCCTAGGACGTGTGATTATATGTTTTTGAAAATGAATTTCTCGTGATTGGTCTTTGCATTCTTCAGGGGGATCGGTCCAAGAAGGTGGGAATTGTTGATAGCGAATACGTTGTTCATCAGGGAATACAATCGTTAGGTGGACCATCTGCTAAAAAGGTTTTCCCTCTACACCTGATACCAATTACTTCCTCTCATCCATATACACAGATAGTTGAATGCTACCATGGACAGTAACTTTTATCTTGTCACATGAGAATTTTTATTTTATTCTCCACCTTGTTCCATCAATTAATTAAATAAGTTGCTACTTTATTTCTTGCAGATTCCAAACGATTCAGATTTGACAAAGGTACGATTTCCACAACGGTATTCTTTTCCTGATGTACTCCAATCCATCCCCATCGGTTCATATTATATTTATGGCATTTCGTTTTATTCTTTTCCTGCAGACGCATGCCGTTGATACGCGAGCAGAGGTAAAAGACAACTTACTCCTGTTATACTGTATAAACTCGTTCATGCTTTAGAAATATTACATCCATCTGTTCTTTTTACCCATGGAACTTTAAATTTGAAAATACCTGCAAATATTTATTTTGGCTAATGGAAGTTTTACACCATCACATAAAATTCCTGTATGTAAGGTACTCCATGGATGTGCATAGTTGTATGGAAAATCATAGAACATCTGCATGTGCAACTTTTTAGGCCATATTTGGCAACCATAAGCTAGTTTGTCTTTTGAGCTTGTTGAAAAAGTTCCATTTGATTTAGCCATAATTTTGAAAAGCTACTTCAACTAGCATTTCAACAAGTTTTGTTTGGTTAGCCGTATGATAGCTTTTTGAAAAGCTACTGTAACTCTCTTTTTCTTTCTTCTATAGAAAATGGAAATTTTTGTTCTACTTGATTTCTTTATAGTAGCAGAGATTCCAATTAGTTATGAGGTAGATTCCGATTAGTAAAGAGGTGAATTGCAAATAAAAGGAAAAAGTTTATATCGATGCAGATTAGGAGGCAATCAACAATGGAGCTGAAAATGTTCAAACAGCGGTGGGAAAAAGCGGCAAAAGAGGACAGAAACTGGGTGGATCCGTTCTTCAGAAGAAAACGACGATACAAGCAAAGACCGATCGGAAGTGTTGACTCGTGAGTTTTTTTGACCATACCATTTTATTTAGCTTATTATAGATTAGTTGAGTATAATGACTGCTTATAAAAGCTCTGTGCAATGCACCTTGTAATTTAGTTTGTCTCCGAGGCCCATTTGACCTTGTTCATATCTCCATTTCTTATAAATCATTTATTAGATCACAATTCATTATCGCAGCCACGACCACAGCGCCTGTTTAAGTCGTTGGAAACATGTTTGTTTAATATTTTTTTTAAAGGACATATTGCGTGTGTTTTGGTTTCCTTTTTTTAATTCAAGTACAACTAGAAGATGCTTTAATTTAACCACTGCTGGTCAAACCAATGACCTCAGAACCGGCTAAAACAATGGTGTGGAATTACTTTTTTGACCTGTTAATTTACTCTTTAAAGAGAAAAAAAAGGAGTAAAAGACCAAAAGGCCCTTGAGTTGATGAATTCTTTTAACAGTAGTTGCTAGTTGGTTATAGGGACCAAATTAGAATGTAATTAGTTTAAAATTAAGAAGAACGAGACTTGACAGTGAGTGTCAACTATAGGAACCAAAGTGTAATTTATTATACTTTATATAATCAAGGAGTAAGCTAAAGATTTTTTTTCAAAGGCTTTGTTATACTTATATTAAGATTACAGATCGACTGGACTATTAAGAAATAAACGTAATAAATATTCATATTATATATGTTATAAAAAGTTCTACAAACTAATACAACAAAAATAATTTAAAAAACAAAGTAACAAATTAGCATAAAGTTCACTTAAATAAAAACATTTTTTAATATTTGGAGTCAAGAATCGTCAAATAAACTAAAAAAAATAAAAGTCTAAAAAAAACTCAATTGATTTTAGTGTTTAGAATGATTAAGTTTTTGGACAAAATTTTAAAATAAATAAGTCCTTGAACATTTCAAAACATGCTAAATAACTCATTGGATTTTTTAAAACCTGTTAAATACATCTATATGACCTATAAAACTAGTTAATATGGTAAAATAATGGAAAAAATCTGGAAAAAAAAAGCTAATAAACTCTCATATTTTCAACGATTAAGTTCCTAAACATTTTTTGAACCAAAAAAATATTTATATTTATAAAATGAAACAAATATATTAAAAAGGTACTTATCTATACTATATTATAAAACATTTGGTTAAAACTCTTAAAAACTCTTAAACTCTTAAAACTCTTAAACCCGTTCATTGCTAAACGATTTCATCMCTATCCGATTTCATCCCATAACTGAATTCGTGTAACTAACTGCAGATAAACACAATCCAATACAGGATAAACATCTCATTTTAAATATAAAAAATCTAAAATATAATTAGGATA
>NC_037539.1:27160660-27161771 GCF_001531365.2 Cynara cardunculus var. scolymus
AATAAATTTCATTAATATTTTTTTTAACTGTAACTATTCTTTTGTAAATATAAGTATATTTTTGGTATATTTATTTCATTTTATATATAAGTACTTTTTTGGTTCAAAAAAATGTTTAGGGATTTAATCTTTCAAAATATGAAAGTCTATTGTTTTTGTTTTCCATATTTTTTTCATTATTTTATCACATTAACAAGCTGTATAGGTCATAAGGATGTATCTAACATGTTTTAACAAGTCTAAAGAGTTATTTAACAAGTTTTTAATGTCCAAGGCCTTATTTGTTACAAAAAATTGTCCAAGGACTTAATCATTTCAAATACTAAAGTCCATTGGGTTTTTTTTTAGACTTTTGCTATTAAAAATATATCTTTGGCTAAATTATAATAATTGGGTTAAAGTTAAAACGTATATAATCGAGTAAAGATAAAACATGTAAAATTTGATCCCAAAATTTTTAAGGGTCATGTTTCATATCGTAGGCTAACATTGAAACACCCTTAGATTCGACCTATTTATAATTACAATTATTGGGAGTGATTTAGAGTTCGATAATTATGATTGATTGGTCCTTTTGTCGACCAATTATGTAAAACTGTATTTCAACAAATGAACAAGAACCATTGAGTAGACGATGGATGTCTTGTTTTTCCATTTTTCAGTTACATTTTCATTGAATCTGAAAGAGGGATTCGGATAAAAATGATTATCCATAAAACAAGTCACAACTAGATAATTAATTTATAATAATAATAATTCAAGTTGAAAATGATTAGAGAAAAAATACTCCTATCAAGTCATTCACTATCTTTTAAATATATATTTACTCAACAAGTCGAGGCTCAAGGTCAAAATAATGGAACACCAAAAACCACATACGATCATGGATCATATGATACGTTTAGTCGAAAATCACATGCGATATGGTCGTTCTTGTTTAACATTGTTTTCGTCGGCTGGTCTACGGTTGCATACTTCCAAGATCATGTATATTATTGGGAAAGATAGGTTGTATACTTAGCCGGTTGATTATATTAGTTAGAGATAATTACGGATTTGATTTATATTTATCATTAATTATCAAGATTTGTATTGATTTGTTTTAGCCGAT
>NC_037539.1:27165081-27176336 GCF_001531365.2 Cynara cardunculus var. scolymus
CTTAGCCGGTTGATTATATTAGTTAGAGATAATTACGGATTTGATTTATATTTATCATTAATTATCAAGATTTGTATTGATTTGTTTTAGCCGATAGGGTTTCTTTGTACATACCCTATATATAGGGGTTTTCTGTTAATGATGGAGGCATCGAGTTTTGCAAACTTTTAGGTTTTGTGTCAATTCTCTTTAACAAAATGCAAGCAAAAGCTCCTCCACAGATGATGTTGGTCATTTTGGTTAAGCTATAATATGAGTTAAAAAGCTCACTTGTATAAGCTAACAAATAGCAAAACCCAGAACTTCTAACAACACTAATCTACAATTTGGAAATGGCAACAAGTTGCAAGCTACAGATGAACAATAAAAACATTCATAGCAGCAAACATGGGTGAGAACAAAATGTTGTCTGAAACTCAAAACTGGGAAAACCGGCAAACTTTAGAAAAAGATTTCCAACTCCCAATTATTTAACTTGATCGAACCACTAATATCGACCAACCAAGATAAAATCGTTATCATCAAGAACCTCAACATCTTTCTCTCCTATAAAATTCTCCCGTCCAATCGCCCCAACTATATCAACGAACTGCATCCTTTTCGCCAAAGGAAGTGGTGCATATGGTAGCCGGAAAATTGGTCTCACAACTCCAAGTTGAGCGAGAGCCGTGTTTACCCCAATCGGGTTGGGCTCACAAAACAGCCATTTAATCAAAGGCAAAAGCTTTGCATTTAAGGATGGATTCTTACCTTCAAACATGAGTTCTCGCATTAAACCAGGAACCAGATTGCTAGCCACCGATATGACTCCTGTAGCCCCATGGTCCCACTTTGAATCGTGACACTCGTCATCATTGCCGCTCCAAACCGTAATGCCGGTTTTTCTGTATGTTTTTATTCGGTCGTGTCCCATGCATTCTTTGACACCAGCCAAGTTGGTGCTTTCGGCAAGAGACTGGATGACGGATGGCGGGATGTCTTGGCCGGTTCGGGATGGTACGTTGTAGATGATCGTGGGCCCCATTGGGAGGACGCATTTGAAGTGAGAAACCATGCCTTCGAGCGAGGTTTTCCCGTAGTAAGGGTTGATGTGAAGAGCAGCATGCATTCCAACAGCAAAGCCCTGTTCAGTTGCGTGGATAGCTTCTCGAGTTGAGTTGCTTCCGGTGTTTCCTATGACCTGAGATCAATGTGATATCATCTGGTGGTTAGGCATATTGTCTATCATGCTAGCAGAGGCGGATCCAAATAAAATTCACGCAAGGACGCGAAATAATTAACAAAATATGAAATAAAACAAAAAATTAATTATAAAAAGTAAGGTTTGATTAAAGACGACATACAAGTGCTTTTTTGCAACACCCATGTGGGTTCTCCTTCTATTCCTTTCTGCTGTTGTTACCAAAAAATTAAAAAAGAGTCGAAGCTGCACATGCAATGTCGCATGCAATTATAAACCAGTAGGCTACAGTCACTTTTTTGTTAACTTAGGAGAACACAATCATTTCAAAGCGGGTGCACCTTTAAGACCCCTAAATTAAGGTGGGGAACAGGCACCTGTAGGCTGTTACTGAATCGCAAGGTTCAATCTCACTCCGCCCCAAATGTATTAAAAAGAAAAAAGAACGGTGGTCCAACCTTGATTGACATGCCAAAGCAATTGATGGTGTGGCCAATGAGCATGATGTGTTCATCCCAACTCATCAACTGGCCTTCACCAGTGGTCCCACCTACAATCACTCCATCAGCCCCGCCTTCAATTTGCATATTGACCAAGGCATCATAAGCCTCTAGATCAAACCTCCCATCGGGTAAGTATGGGGTTTTAATTGCAGTTATCAACCTCAGAGACTTGATCTCATCTGTAGAAGTCCTGATAAGATAGCAAAGGGGTGTATTAGAAATACAATAGAAAAAAACAAAGAGAAGTGGAAACAATGAATTTGGAAAGTCTTCACTAATAGAGCATACTAGCTTTTACAAATGAATTATTTTCAGCAACTATAAACAGAAACGTAAAATAATTCTGCAAACTGATTGAGCCAATTAAATAACAAGTGCTTAGTTCATAAACATTAAAGTGTAACAGTCACTGGTGATCCTATGAGAGCCATGTACTTCACTGGTAATTGCCTATACAATTTTGAAATTTGCTCTAATTGCTGCTGAAGTGCTAATTAAACATAACAGGTACCAAGACATCCATCTCACAACTAATAAAATATATCGATGGAGCTTAACTACGTGAGGGAGGTAATCATATCGAAAAAGTAATTGTTCTACAAATAATATTCAGGTAAGGGACATGAACAAATACAAGTCAGAGGTCTTTCATGAAAACAACCTCTCTACCCCCCGGGCTACAGGTAAGGTCTGCTGACATTACCGTCCCCAGACCCTACTAGGATTCAGATGTTATTGTTGTAATTTTTAAGGCTTCAGGTTGATCTTTTATTATCATAAACCCTAAGTGCCAAAAACTTGTGATGCATCGTGAAAAAAAGCCAATGCACTTGCAAGGTAAGAATGTTATAAGACAGATGTCAAAAACCAAAGTGTAAGGTTGCTATTCCTGTGATGTTACTCAGTTGCTTCTTGAATGAGGTGTACACATAAGCTACCCACCTGTCTAATAGTCTGATACTGCCTCCGTCCAATGAACATTGCAAGTTTTGATTTGTCAAGTGGTCTAAGTAGAATTTTTTACTATCTCACAAATACCCAAAATGTCCATTCAATTAAGACAGATAAAGGGACATCCACGAAAAGGAGATGTGGGATGTTCCAATAAAATTGTAATTTTAATGTTCACAACTTCACATGAATACAAAAGAGTCAAAACTAAGTTCGTTCACCGACACGATGTAGTCAAAGTGAGGCTTTTCCATTAGTATCTTAAGCCCAGTTGCTCACTGTTATAACTATAACAATTATATTCAACACATGCTACCACTCACTCAATAACTAAATTCCTGAACACCAAGTATATTGCAAGAAATATATACAGAAAGGCATGTTCATTGAGGGTGCGTTCCGTAAGCAGATGGGACTGGGCGGGACAGGGCTGGACGGACGAAAGAGAGGTAGGCGGGTGGAAGAATTGTGCAAGATTTTAGGGTTTTAATTTGACATGAGTAGTTTAAATATTTACCAGTCTTATCTCATCTTCCTAATTTTATTCCATCCATTTTGGCTAGCAAAAAGTGCATTTTTGTCCCACTTGGTCCTGTCATTGTTCCAGTCTAAATGTTGCACAAGACGTGATATAACAAGTTTTTGTTCAGTCCTGTCCCGCATACCAAACACACCCTTAGGAATACTGCTCTTTGTCTTCTCTTTGTTGTGGTTCTTCTCAGTGTGTCTATTATATGTGGGGGTGTAGCAAGGGTGAGGGGAGATAACATGGAAACCTGTTCTTTACTTCAAAACTGCGCATGGGTAGATGAAAATTGGGGATTACAGCTGCTTTTGGGGAAATCCATCTTGCCCTCCTGCTTAATAACATCAAATAAGGAAAAAGTCATTAGCAGTCAAAACTCAAAAAGAACTACGAACACTGCGAAGCTAGTAGCAGTAAATTAGCTTTTACTCCTTTAAAACAAATAATGCAAAACCAGAATCAGCAAACAAAAGCCAGGAGACTAACAAATCACATGTGCCATTTAATGTATTGTCTGGGTACTTTCTTGTAGGCCTGTATTATACGGTTCATCAGGTATTATGCTCACCAAAAATATATAAGACACAAAAGCACGGTCCAATGAAGGGATTCATTAACACAGTAGCCTGCAACAAATGTGACAATAAATCCATATGTTGGATCATGCACTCATCTATCCTGTTTTCAGGAACCTGATACACAGCCATGGGAGAAGCACTTATAAAGTTCCAGGCTTCTTCAGAAATAGCATGGATACGAGCATGTAACATGCCAAGATCTGATCTACAAATTCATCCAATAACTGTTAGATCAGCTAAAACCATTGTGGGAATTTACTAATAGCCGGCTACCAAAGACTTACAAGGGCCTCAAAATTCATTCTAATAATCAATGGTCGCACATAAGTGAACTAGTTTTTTTACCATGGTCCTTGAAACTTCATTGCAAATAATCCATTGTCCTTTGTTAAAATGCAAAAAGACTGGTCCTTTTTAGAAAATTTTCAGTGGTTAGCTTGCAACAATGAGAGTTCAAGAACTAGAATTGCTCACTTACGTTACGTATAGTGCTTTTTTTAATGCATGTTGGCAATAACTGCTTACTACAATAGTTAATCCGCAAATAAACAAATCCCATGGTTCACTTTCAAGTTTCAACAAAAGAAACTTCGGATACGATGAGTAAAATATTAGCGTAAACCACACCTCAGAAATTTCTGGGTGCAAACTAACATTTGAATATTGTTGCGCCAAAAATAGTATTTACATACTACAAATACAGTAATAATTATGCAAAAAACGGCTGCAATCACGTTGAAAGATGTATAGATTAGGTATTAGGAAACTGTATTGAGCATAAACTTTTTAATCAGGCATCCCTTCAGCTCTACAGTGCAATAAAATAGGATGTTAAAACAAACAAATTAGGGTTTACAAAAGAATACCTATTGCAAGTGGTTGACGGATTTGGGCGTACAAATCGGAAAGCAGCGTCATTTGCCCAGGAATTACAGCTCTTGAAAGCAGACATTTGCTGATACGCCAAAGACATCTTTCAACAGACTGAGAATACTTTGAAACAGAAAGATAGGATGATTTACTTCCTCAGATAAAAATGGTGATAATTGACGTGGTGATAATGGTAATGAGGGTGGTGACGGTGGTCGGGTTGCGGAGGATGTGGGCGGCAAGGTGGTGGAACATCGCAGTGCGTATAGATGACGAGTGGAGTCAAACTGGAACCCTAGAGTTTATCACCTTGCAATTTGTTCGTTTATTCAAACCATTTAAAATGAAAAGTTGTTGTAATATCAAGGGGCCGTTGGGTAGATAGTTAGTTAACCATAAAATTCAATATTATTATTTATTTGTCGATAAATATTTTAATCTATCAAAACGGTATCTTATATAATAAAATATCTGATAAATACTAATTAAGTGATCATAATGATTAAGAGACTTTCATGATATTGTCTAAAATGAAATATGATTGTCTGGTAATTGTTTACAATGAAATTTGAGCGCTTAATGGATAAGAGAGGCCCATGATACAAAATCATCCAGAGGGTTTTAGAATCATTAAAAGACATTTTTTTTTGTCAAACAAGATTCACCTCTTAATGATTCAAATGTTGTCTCTTAATGAAACTATTAAGAAATAAACGAACAACCCCTAAATATGCACTTGAATATACTTACATAAGTATATTCACTCTTTTCTCATCATAAATTGTTAATGTTATTGCTAATCTAGTGACAATCGTTGCTAATTTATAACAAAAATAGACTAGTTTCAGATAAATGTAATTTTCTATTGAAATTTATATTCTAATAAGAATATAAATAAAAGACTCTGTGCTTCTGTATTCTGATTGATCCTCTACAGTGTTATACAATAAATACCTAAATATATTACATAGTCTTTATTTTATTTTATTTTTCTAAAAATATATCAATTGTGATATGTGGTTTCCAAAACTTAGAATCACGTGAGACCAACTTATTTCCATGAAACCATTTTTTTACACTTGAAGTTTCATAACAAAACATTGTAAATGTAACTTTTCACAGTGTTTTTGTTTTGTTATGAATGTTTGGATTGTTTTTACCTTCACAATGTTTTGCTGTGAAGTTTCAAGTATAAAAACGTGATCTCACGAAAACAAGCCTATCTCACATGAACCCAACCCGGGTTTCTAATATCACGAACACTTGTCAGTCCAGACTAAACACCTCAAGGATCATGCCAGTCTTCGAAAGAACCCTCGTGTTGTTATAGGACCAGATCGGTCTTTGGAGAGGACCCTGATTTTGTTTTTTGAACCATTAAAACAAGGTACTCGAGGTTCGAACCAATGGCCTTTCAGATACACAAATAGATTGGATCAAATATACGATTTTCAATTGCAACCGATCGATTATAATTAGATTTGATCAGATACACAATTTCAATAACCAAATTAGATCGGTCAGTTCTTGAATGACAATTTATAATCCAATAAGATTGAGTCGACCCAATCCAATTAATAAATAAATATAATTAACAATATTTTACGATATTGTTTGTAGTTGATATATATATATATGTAACATTTTTCAAGAAATTATAAAAATACAAGTATAATGAATTGTTGTGGTCAGCTAATTATAATAGTCGTTACTGCAATCTTCTTTAATACAATTATACGACGAATCAGTTTCCAAACACCTGTCCATCTTGATGATAACAACCAAGAGTTAATTAATGTCGATTCATATATAATGTTTTATCTAATACAATATTATAAAGCATTTGACAAAAACTCTTAAAAACTATTTTGTATGCATAAGGTACTGTTATTGATGCATATTACTTAAAATTCAAGATCACAAGTAAATTATGCATATGTATAACTTATTAAAGCTTCATTTTTGAGTTTGTGTAACTAACTATAGATAAACATAATCAAATACATGATAGACATCTTATTTTGAATATAAAAAAAATCTAAAATATAATTAGAATAATCAATAGTTATAACAAAATACTTAATTATTATCTTCATAAAAATCATATTATTAAACGCTAAATAAATTACTTCGCTATTAAATCTAAATTAAATTATAAATAAAATATTGAATTAAAAAAATTACACAAAAACCAGAACTTTAAATAGTAAATTTGATGCTAATATCGATATATTTTTTATGATATATTTAAGTTTATATTTTATTCAAAAAGAAAAACATTATCGCTTTCTCAAAACCACTAAAAACCGTAATATATCGACATAGATAAATAATAAAAGAAAACATTAAAATTGAGATATATCTCATTATATTATACGATCATCCTTCTAGTGAATATAAATCATGTGACTATAACCATCGTCACATGTTAATTATTTTTAAAGTATGAATATCCGGTTCAGTTCATACGTACCTTGACTAATATCAGATGGTCCTAAATGTAACATCAAAAAAATCTCTTGTTTAACTAAACCTTGCAAGAATTATAAGACACTGTTTTACGATAAAAAATAAAAATGGTCGGTCGATAATTCATTGTTTATAACAACTCAAATCAAACGAACCCAATATATCCCACTGTTTTGGATGATAAAAATGTCATCTGAAAACTCCCATATATAATTGAATGATGAATTTACTAAGTTACCCTTGGAATAAAATTTAATAGAGCGTGATGTTTGAGTACCAAATAGAGCATAAACGATAATTCAAGGACCATTATTGTTATATAATGCAAAGACTAAAATGGCCAACCAAGCCAAGTTTGAATACATTTTATATTGAATTCTAGAAACAAATATAATACTAATACTAGTCTATATCTATATTATATTATAAAATATTTGACAAAAATTTTTAAAAACTATTTTTTATATATAAAATACTATTTATTGATGCATATTACTTTTAATTCAATATTACAAGTAAATTATGCATAAATACATCTTATTAAAGCTCTATTTTTGAATTCGTATAACTAACTGCAGATAAACATAATCAAATATAAGATAAAAAACTAAAATTTTAATTATAAAAAATCTAAAATATAATTAGGATAATCATTAAGTTCTAATATAATCATTTTCTTTATATAATTTTATTGTTAAGTCAAAAATAAATTACTTCACTATTTAACCTAAATTAAATTATAATAAAAATTGAATTAAATATATTGTAAAAAAACGAGAATTTTTAAATAGTTAATTTGATATTAATATCGATATATTTTTTCAAATTTATTTTTATTCAAACGTAAAAACATTATTTTTCTCAAAACCATATAAACCGTATTATATCAACAAAGACAAAAAATAAAACGGAACATTAAAATGAAGATATATTTCGTTATATTGTGCGAATACTCTTCTAGTATTAAAATATTCAAAAGAATTTTAAATTTAAAATTAAAATATGAATGTATTTTAACGAGTTTGATGTAATTCTGACTCATTGAATCCAAACTCGATAGCGACTCATTAAGTTGACTCATGATTCAATCGGTTTTAATCTTGAAGCATTATTTTAATTAAATAATTTGTTTAGGGTTGTTTGTTTATCACTTAATAATTTCATTAAAAAGTGAATTTTATTTGGCCAAAAAAAAAATCTGCCCTTTAATGGTTCTAAAACCCTCTGAATGATTTTGTATCATGAGCCTCCCTTAACCATTAAGCGTCATATTTTCATTGTAAACAATTACCAAACAATTATATTTCATTTTATACTATATCATGAGAGTCTCTTAATTATTCTAACCACTTAATAACTCTGCACCAAATCATTCAGCAACTACCAAACAGCCTATTACAATTATTACTTGCATTTTTGTGTTATGTAGTTAATTGTTGTTCTCATCTTTTAACTCTAACTCTATCTATAGTTTTCTATTGAGTATTAATGATGAAAACAACAATGAATTATATATAACCACAACCATGAAAAAAACAATAAATCTTAAATCATAAGAAAGAATAAAATAATAACTTAAAAAATGTAGGGGTAAAATAACAATTTTCAACAATCTACAGGGACTAAAAACGTAGTTTATAAAGAAAAGAGTTTCAAGAAGTTTGAAAACTTCAGCTTATGGTGGCTGCTGACCATCTCGACGCAGACAATCCGTTGTCTCTCTCCTTCCTTTTTCTCTTCTTCTGGTATTTCAACACGCCTAAGCTTTTGAATACTTGTTTGAAGCTCTCTTCTATCTCAAATTTCAGGCTCTTTTTGGTCATTGTGTTCATACCCAATTCACCGATCCTCCTATTGTTTACCTCATCTTCTCCCGCCATAATTTGGTGTTAATGGCTGGTCGTTTTGATCCTAATCCGTTTGACGATGGTGATGAAGTTAATCCCTTCGCTGTAAGTTATCAGTTCTGTCTCCAACCTCTCATCTAATGTTCGATTATGGTGTTTCCTATTTAAGTTCATACTGCTTAAGCTCCAAATCAGGGTTCATTTTATTACTTTTACTTGATCAGCGGTTATATTTTGCTTGATTTGAGATCTACTGAAATGGGTTTGTCTTGAATTGCTGAATCTGATTTTCTTTGTAATTCAATTCCAATTTCATCAGATTGATCTTCAGCTTGCTTGCAGTATAATCTTTGTACTTTTGGAGTATGGAAGTGATTTCTGATGTTTTTGGATGTTGTATTTGGGTTCACATATTTTTTAAGCACTTATTAGAGAAACAGTTTCTTTATTCACATGATTAGCAAAAGTGTTGATGCTTTTTGCTTCTTGTAATTTAATGGGATTATAAAGAATTTCATGATTTCAAGAAATTTGCCCTAAAACACTGGGAAAGGTTTGGGTGACATGCCTCTGGTTTGTTCAGTTCAATAGTGGTTGTGTAGGAAATTATAATCAAACACTGAAACACACAACAACAATTACAATTTAGAAGAATCCACCTCTATTTGGTTCACTAATTTGCCTACATCCTAGAGTATTGCTAGGATTTGCTAATATTTTATCATTTTGAGCGTTAATATGATGAAGTTTACCCCTACTAATAAGAAAAGTATACGAGAAAAGGATAAGAGAAGGAAACCGGCATTCCTAATTGCCCGAATCTTGTAATAGTGTAATTTATTTTCTTACAAACTTAGATCTGCGGGGTTGTAGCAGACAGATTTATAGCCCAAATTAAGCTGCGATAAGTTATCAATTCTTATCAAGGACATATAATTACTGATATTTCTTATTGAAACTTTTGTTTCAAAATACCAATTCTAGCCGATACAATTTGCATTCACTTTGAAAAGACAATGAAACTTTGTATGAAGAATTCTGGTCACTTGGTGGGAAACCTTGTTTTTGTATGATTCTTGAAAAGGACACATGTATATCCTAAGTTTGAATCAATGTTTTATCAAATGTTATTGATTTCAATTGATTGTTTGTTCTCATTTTGCAAATTCATGTTAAATTTAACATTTGAAAAGTCATGCACCCACTTGTTTTAATCTTATTTCCGGTTGTTTGTTGTGTGTACTTTCTTTCCCAAGTTTGTGTCGAGCTTTTCATCAACTCTTAAAATGCGTTTGTTAGTTTTACACTTTGCAAAAAAACTCCTCTTCTGGCTATATACATCTTACCTTTCGCAGACCCCAATGCAATTGCAGGATATACCAATTAAAATAATTTCAGTTTTTCATGCTGCAATTTTGTTATGTTATTTTGGGTTGCAAATCCAAACGAACTTTAGAAAAATAGGATGTATGAAATTTGTGACCAATGGTGATTCAAAACTCAAATATGCATGTGGAGATAAATGGCATAAAAGCCAACATATTTTGGCCTGATAACCCAATTTTTCCCCTTGAACTGTAAAATGCTACAGATTTAACATCATCCTATCATTTTCTTTTGAGTTAAGCATATGGTTTTCTGTGCGCATTTTCTGAAAATGGTGATTTTATCCAGAACTGGGGATTTTAGTTTTTTTTTTTGAAATGAAGTTCATTTGAAAGATAACAAGTAGTATTGTCTAAACGAGAAATATTAAAAATCGGATGGCCTCCCTTGGTATTACCCTTCTTTTTCTTTTTCTAAAGTAGGGTTATTTTAGTCTTTTTAGCATCTAGTGTACACAGAATTGGTCATTTTAGTTGGAATGTGGTTTGGAAACAAAAGTTCAGTAAACTAGTCCATCTCAAGGGAAAAAAACAACTTTTGTGGCCGAAAGTATTGTTTAAATTAGATTTGGTATGTGTCGTAGACTTGGATGCGATTTGACAAATATGTTTATATTTGTCCCTGCTGATCTATCGTAGGGTAGAGGTTGGGAGTAATCCGTATGTATGAGGTCCCAGGTTCTAGCCCAGGCACTGCCAATGGGATGCATGCGTGATTTACCTCCCCCTGATGACTGTGGGACCGGTGTGGTGGAGGCGCTCAAGAGGGTGGCAAATACCTTTTTCTAAATATGTTTATCTATACTATCTTATTAAGCAAATTTAGCAAAACTCTTAAAGTCTTAAAATACTAAATGACCAAAATACCCTTTATACTCACTTTTTCACCTTTTCACCCCCTCCTCTCCTCACATACACTCACCCTCTCACAACCGATTTTTTTAAA
>NC_037539.1:27178241-27193894 GCF_001531365.2 Cynara cardunculus var. scolymus
AATGACGTAAAGTAATTAATTAACTAATTATAGGGATATAAAATGTAAATTTAAAATTATAATTTTAAAAAAAATCCGTTGAATGTGAGAGGTAAATGTATGTGAGGGGATGAGTGTATGTGAGGAGAGGAAGGGGTGAAAAAGTGAAAAGGGTATCTTGGTCATTTAAAATTTTAAGACTTTAAGACTTTTGATGAATTTGCTTAATAAGATAGTATAGATAATACGGTTTATGTGGTTTTGATAAAGATAATGTTTTTACTTTTGAATAAAAATAAATTTAAAAAAATATACCGATATTAATATAAAATTAACTATTTAAAAGTTATTGTTTTTTTTTGTACAATTTTATTTAATTCAATTTTTTATTATAATTTAATTTAGGTCTAACAGCGAAGTAATTTATTTTTGGCTTCACAATATAATTTTTATAAAGATTATGATTATGTTAAAACTTAATGATTATCCTAATTATATTTTAAATTTTTTATATTTATAATGAGATGTTTATCTTGTATTTGATTATGTTTATCTGCGGTTAGTTATACTAATTCAAAAACAAAGCTTTAATAAGTTGTACTTACGCACAATTTACTTGTAATCTTAAATTTTAAGTAATATGCATTAATAAACAGTACTTCATGCATAAAGAATGGTTTTTAAGAGTTTTTGCCAAATGCTTTATAATATAGTATACATATATATATATTCAACCATATCAACATTGGTTTATATTTACATGATCAGGATCAAGGAGCTGGCAAGACAAATTTTAATGGAGGTTCATTCTACACGACAGTATGTCTAACGTCTTCTCCTTTTTCATACAAAATTGATAAATGGTTGTTGTATGCTATTCTGAGATGTATTATGTATATGCACTTGATCACATCTTTCCTAATGTTTGTAAGTCTTGTTCGTTTTGGTCTTTAATTGCATTTCTTCTTTCAATCAATTGTCGTATGTTCTGCAACAGCTTTTCTTGTATATGGTGGTGGTTTTGATTTCTGCTATGTTTCTTTACGTGAAAAATGTAATCTTCCGGTTGTTTATGTATATAATCTTGCTGGGGTTTTTCAGAGCGTTCCTTCTGCTCCAAACTCTAGGCTTTCACCTCTTCCTCATGAACCAGCAGATTTCTATAATCGGAATGACTCGGTTGACATTCCTCTTGATTCTGCTGCGGTAGGTTCGAGTTCAACTGTTAGATCTTATGAGTTTATCATTTTCTTGTTTATGGTGATCATCGCCTTACTGTCAATGGAAATTTGTTAAAGGATCTGAAGAAGAAAGAGAGGGAGCTTCAAGCTAGGGAAGCTGACCTGAGGAGGAGGGAAGAGGTAACATTTTCTATTCATATGTATGAAATGATATGAATATAGGTTATATTGTCATTCTTGGATTAGGAAATAAAAGATTCAAGAAACCACACCTGAGGGGGTGAAATTTTTACCACCCATCCATTCAGTAAGCAATACACAAGCGTAGGATTCAAACCCCAAACGTTTAGTTGATCAAACCCAATTGTGCTTTTTGTGATCATGATCAATCGCAAAGGGCAGTTAGAAATTGTAAAATAGTTCTTGTTGATACTTGGATTCTTGAAATGAAGGTGTAATGGAAGAAATAAATATAATCTGATTGTATTTATTATGCATAATTTCTTGTATGCTAGCAACTAATTTGTGCTTATTAGAGGAATGCACCACTGGGAAAGCTAGTAATTATTTGATTGGTGTTCTGCAGATAGTAAAACGAAAAGAGGAGGCAGCCGCTCGAGGTACTTTCTGATTTTTGCATGTTCGTTCAATTACTGATATTACATGCAAGATTCCAACTGCTGTATGAACTGTCGGTGTAAAAAGTATTACACACGAGCAAGTCTTGGATCAGTCACAAGCGTCCATTGATAAGTACCTTGATACTTGTCCTTAAAGAGTCATTTTTGTGTAAAAAGAAATGTGAACTAACAATGTATATTAAGTAATTCCTAAATTAGAAAGGGAAGAATCTTGTGTCATTTGTGACAATTTGACCAAACAAAGGAAAAAAACAAATTCCTTTTAGGTTTTTCTGGCATTCTTGATTTCATTTGCTTGAAAATGTTTTCTTTATGCCAATTTCTTCATAGATGCTTGCCTTACAATGTAAGCCACTAACGGACCCATCTTTCCATTTCAGCTGGTATTGTTCTTGAGGAGAAAAATTGGCCACCATTTTTCCCTATCATTCATCACGATATTCCAAGCGAGATACCGATCCATCTACAAAAATTGCAGTACGTTGCATTCACGACCTACTTGGGTATGTGTTTATTTGCTTATCATGCAAAGATAACCCACCAAAATTTTGTGGTTCGATCATCTTTTTCTTTCTTTTCCATTTTGTAGTTTTGCCTCATGAAAATTGCAACATTTTTTTCCAACAAAAAACGAAAGTTGGAGTTACCTATCTGCCTCCTTTTTCGATGTTACGACTTACAGATGCTATTGATTTTGGCTCCAAGATGCCCTTGTTTTATTATGTTATTAGGGGACTCGAAGACATTATGACTAATACATGAGCAATTTCATAAAAGTTGTGTACAGTTAGACATTGTAATATTCGTGGAATTTACCCTTTGGGGTAGAGGAAAATGCTGGGTACATCTGTGGGATTCTTTGAGTCCATTCGGTTTGGTTTAGAGTCGGTATTACTTTTTTAACTTGCCAACTTTGTTGTTCATAGAAAATTGCAAAGTTGGAATTCAACTTTTTTGATGCTATTAGTTTAGTTTTAGTCCAGAGTCAACAATTTAATAAAACATGGGCCGAGTTAGACAGTTGCAAAAGTTTATGGAACGGTGGAAGTATTATTTGTTTCAACTCGAATGTTCTCATAAAATTCCGAGATTTCCTTCTTGGATAAAATTCAGAAGATGAAATTACTTGTTTGCCCATTGCCATCATTATTACTTATTGTTGCTATCCATTTTGATCAACAAAATTATTTCATTTAGTTGTTACTCATTACTCATGGAGTCATGGGCGATAACTATTTGACTAATGACTAGTAATCAAACAATTTGATAAATCCGTGCTTAGTTAGCCGTTGCAATTTCATGGTGCAGATGGAGTATGATTTCCAAAATCAATTGCCAGAACTTTTATCCTGCTTCTTCCATGTTTCAAAACATTATGATTTTTAGAACAATCTGTCTCTAATAATGTATAATGTTTATGCGAAACAGGGTTGGTATTTTGTCTTTTCTGGAATATTATAGCCACAACGACGGCATGGATTAAAGGAGAAGGTTCGTGTCACTCACCCTATAGCCCTTATATGCCTTTTTCTTTTGAATTACTAAAGACCCGGGTACCAATCTGTGGGGGTGAAAGTGAAACTATTGGTTCGAAACTCCTCAGGGACATTGGGGATTTTCCTGCCTGTTATCTTCAGAGATTGGTCAAGGTGAACAAAAGCTGGCCTAGACACCCACGGTTACCCAACAAAGCGTCAGTAAACTATGCTAATATGTTCATTATTTTCCTTTTGCTATAGACCCCCAGATATGGTTTCTTGCAATTATCTACTTCATATTAGGGGTTCCACTGGCGTATGTTTTGTGGTACCGGCCGCTTTATCGTACTTTTAGGTAAATCTAAACTCTCCGAAGTTGTCTATCTTATATTTTTTTCTTAATCATATCACCATAAAACATGTTGAATCACTGGAAGCTCTTTAACACAAGCTTTTTTGCCACTTTAAATTGATATAAACCCCTAACTTATCAAATTCTTTTTGATAAGCACAATACCATCTTCTTAGTCTTCATGGAAACTGTCATTCTACTCGTTAGGGTAGAGGTCAGGTCTTTATGCATCCCACCTTCTTACCATTTTTGTTTAACATTGCAAATTGTGTTTGCAGGAAAGAAAGTGCATTGAAGTTTGGTTGGTTCTTCCTATTTTATTTGGTAAACTTTTAAACCATGGTTTTTTGTTGCAAACTAAACATTGTCCTTACGAAAATGGCAAAAAGACCATCACTTTTAGTAATAAGCGATTTTGGACAAACTGTGGGAACATGTAAATGTTAAAAGGAATGATCATCTCTGACGTTTCATCGCCAACTATCGTTCTTGGCAAAAAAATTAGAATTTTTTCTTCTTTTTTACATTTCAATAGTTTGTCCAAAATAGCTTCTTACAAACCATAATCCCTTTTCACAAAGAAGGATTGCATTTGGCATTCTACTATCATCTCATTGTTTCTTGTTCTTTTCCTGTCTACAGTTGCACATAGGCTTTGTAATCTTTGCCGCAGTGGCTCCTCCCGTTGTCTTCAAAGGAAAATCTCTTGCGTGAGTTCGTCTCCCCTTCCAAAAACGTTAAACCTGTATTTAAAAATGTTTATGTTTTACTGTCATGCAATTTTTACCCGATTCTTGTGTAATTATACTGCTAGCGGAGGGTTCAAATGAGAATAGTGAAAGGGTTGATAACATGAAAAAACAGATGAAAAAGTAGAACATTATGGAAGGAGAATAAAAGGCTCCTTTTTTTGGTATAATTTGTTTGCCTCCAATTTGATTATATTTCATATATTTTTGACAAAAAAGTAGGGGTAATCTATTTTAGTTTAGAATATACATTAATCACATCCCTCGGATCAAATCCGTCTTCGGTTGACATATGTTTTCAACTTTTCTTACCCTTCTAATTTGAACCTCCATGAATACTACTAACATTGTACTATTTGATGCAATTATTCATTTCCTCCAAAAATTAAACATATCTGTTTCGACTTAGAATTGAAACTACTTTCTTTGACATTTGGGACAACTATCAACGCGTTTGAATACTCTCTTTAACCGAATTTCAACTTTTGTTCATACGGGATTAACGTTTTCACCTTTTTTTATGTTGGAACAGAGGTATCCTACCAGCCATTGATCTCGTGGGTGATCAAGCCTTGGTTGGGGTATGTCTTTTATGCAGTTTTTATCGATACAGAGTTAGTTGGTTCTTGTACTAATTACATTTATTTTGCATAGATCTTTTACTTCATTGGGTTCGGGCTATTTTGTCTTGAGACGCTGCTCAGCATGTGGGTTATTCAGGTTCGTACCCTCACTGCACCTTGTTCTCAATACATGTTGGAACCTTGTTCTCTTGTCAAGGGCAGAGGGCTCTTTTAGCGAGTAATTTAATGGGGGTTCCACATATTTTCACATGGTATCAGAGCTGATATCAACTCGACTTCTTGGCACAATTTGTGCTCGTCTAATCTCCGTTGGAGGGGGCATGTTGGAGTTCCACATTGAGTAGACTTGGATAATTTTTCCTCAATATATGTTGGAACCTTTGTTCTCTTCCCAAGGGCTTATTTGGAAAGTAATCTAATGATATTTTTACATGTAAAAGATGACCCCATAACCTGATATATGTTTCTGATGGTGCAGCAAGTGTACATGTATTTCCGAGGCAGCGGTAGAGCTGCGGATATGAGACGTGATGCTGTTTGAGGTGCAGCATGAGCGGCAATATTTTGAGCGCGTTATCTATGATACGCGTGTGCTCCGGGCCACACGACATTGTTTATGCTCATTCTAAGCTTGTTTTAATTGGTAAAAAGGTCGTAGGAAGATGGCAGAAATTAAACTGGTAGTTTTTTGTGTCTCTCTGTAAATTTGTTATATGATATTTTGATGTATGCGTTTGTTCATAAGAGATGGTAATCCTTGTTATTTTTTGAAATAAAAACACGATTATTGAGTTTTACTATCTAACTCGATCGAAAATGTGTTCTTTTTTGAGTAAATTACATAAATTACTCAAACTCCACCGATTGTTACTGCAGTTTTAGAAAACACTAGAATGTTCCATTGTTTCAATTTGCTTAGACCATTCGTCCATACTCTAGCGACCGTTAAAGCATCTTGTAAGTACCATCATGTGCTCGTTAAATGATGGGTATTTTGGTATTTTGCATTTTGATCATTTCCTTTTTACCCTGAAAGTTAAGCATATTTTTCTATGGATAGTTTTTATAAGTAGGACAACGCTAAGCATATTAACTCAGATTCCCTTCCTGAATCGTTTTCTAAAACGGGTATTGTTTGGATAAACAATTTATCCCGGTGTTAAATCGGTAATAAGAAGTTTTTAAATAAGTTAAACCATTATATTATAACTTCTAATAAGTTGATAAGCACCTTTATAAAAAATCATAAGTTGTTTCAAACAAGCAATCCCTGACACCCCTAAAAATATTAAAAAGTATGAATGTGAAAATGAAATGATATTACTAAGGTTTTCATCATTAAATAAATGGAGATTAAAAGATAACACAAACATGAGCATAGAATTTATTTTAGTGGAAGAAATATTGTTTTTCCCATTCATACAACATTTGATCCAAGGAAAAGATGATAAGATCAAAGGCTAGAAGAGTTCCAGCTGGCATCGACGGCTCTCATGATTTTCTCATGTAATGAGGATCCGGCACAGGCGATAATACCCCGATCTAGTCCTTGCAAGTAGATACCTTTAGAGAAGTCGAGTGGTCGGCCTCCGGCGTCTGTGACGACACCGCCGGCTTCTTGAATGATGACAACTCCGGCGGCATGATCCCATATCTTCTCTTTATAACCAGCTCTCGCGAACTTCATGAAGATCTCTGCGTCTCCACGAGCGATGGCTGCGTATTTCACCATACTGTACACTCGTAATGGTTGATTCCTGCAAGGGTCAACTTCCATGTCATTTCTCGATTTTACCCTTGTTTGCCCTAGCTTCCCTTTTGCTACGAGGGTAAACTTGTAAATTAACGTGTTAGAATGCCAAAATCTCTGTCATTGCTGAAATAAAGCTACTTTTGGCAAATTACGACAAACCAGCCGATAACCAAATAAGTTAGCTAATGATTGTTAAATATGAATTAAACCCGACATGGTTTTATGATAATCGTACAATTGTCAAATGATAGAAAGTTGTTGAATTTACAAATTTAGCCTTCGGCCTAGTTGCATAACTAGGGTAAATTTGTAAATTGGCATGATTGCTGTTGAAACCTTTTTGCAGGTAGGGCTGTAAACGAACCGAACGTTCAGCGAACCGTTCGTGAACCGTTCGGCGGGAAGTTCGTTTATTTAATAAATGAACGAACATGAACAAATTTTTTTGTTCGTTTAGTTAAACGAACGAACATGAACAAGAGTCTCGTTCGTTCATTTATGTTCGTGAATTTTCGTTCATTTACCGTTCGTTTACGTTCGTTTATATTCGTTCGTTTATGTTCGTTTATATATTAAATTTAATATTATAATCTTTTATTTATTTACTTTGAATTCAAATAATATTTATTTATGTTCGTTTAACCCGTTCGTTTATGTTCGTTTAGCTCGTTCGTTTATGTTCGTTCGTTTACGTTCGTTTAGCATGTTAACGAACGAACATAAACGAACACGAACACACCTGATTTCTAAACGAACGAACACGAACACAAATATTTTTGTTCGTTTACCGTTCGTGTTCGTTCGTTTGTTCGGTTAAGTTAAACGAACGAACATGAACAAGCCTTCGTTCGTGTTCGTTCGGTTCGTTTACAGCCCTATTTGCAGGGTCACGGATGGTGTAACATTCAATATGGATAAATTAAATTTTTTATTGACCAAAGTAAAAACATTTTCGTAGAGAAGTTTACAAATTTACCCTCGAAGATTAAAATTTATCAGCCTAAATCATAGCCTTTACCTTTATCATTGCTTAAGGGTACTTTAGACATTCACTTGGATCAAACTAAGCTTGGAGTCTAAACGTTGGCAAAGGGGGTAAGGTCATTAACCTTTGTATCAAATTTGAAAGATATGAGAAGAGATAGAATAGAACTCGTACCTGAGGCCGACGCTATGGGCTAACCCTTGCGTGAACGAGTGGCTCGAGTTTGCCTTCTCCACCGGTTCACAAAACGTAGCCAAAATAGGATTATCAATAGCTGACACCTTGATTGGCCTCGCAGAGTTCGGCCACACCCAACCCTTATCTCCGCTTACCAACGGCTGCATCCAAGCTTTCTTGCTACCTTTCTTTGCATAAAGCACACACCCTTTTCCGCCCCAACTTTCCGAGCTTGATTTAGTCAATCTCGAAAGAATCCTCCGATACCCATTTTGGTAATCTAACCACTCCTTGTTCATCGGGTAGTTCGGGCAACCAAGAACCCCGAGCACCACTTCCCCATTTTCGACCAGTGCTAGAGCGATAGCATACTGGTCCCCATGCACAAATCCAAGGGTGCCATCCACCGGGTCGAGTACCCAGAATCGGCCTGTGGGCCCACCGGTCGAGTTGCACCGACTGATGGCTTCGAGAACTTGAGTGGTTTCCAGAGCGGTGACCGGAGGTTCGATGCCGAAAATGGATGCGGCGGATAAGGAATCGTTGACGGTTTTTACAACGGATGACAGGAGACTGATTGCGTTGCTTTTGGAAAGGGCTTCAATATCTTCTTCTGCAACAACTGATACATTTTGAGCTCCAAATGCTTGGGATAATATCCAGCTAACAGTTGCTTGCACACTCCAATCTGTTCATAAAAATTTGCAAGATAATTCTTAGAATAAAAATTAATTATAAGAATAGGGTGTTTGGGATTGCTTATTTGAAACAACTTATATTTTTTTACAAAAGGCCTTATCAACTTATTATAAGTTAGAATGGTTTAACTTCTTCAAAAATTCCTTATTACCGGTTTGGCACCGGGCTCAGAAGTCCTTATCACCGATGCCACACTAAAATAAGTCAATAGGTTATTTCTATAAGCAATCCCAAACACCCCACGAAGTATGGTTTATTAAATATTTATTGGTAACACTCGATTGGTTTTTCAATTTTTTCTTTCTTTTCTCCTTCTTTTACCAAAAAGATTTAAAAAAAAAATTCTAACTTTCAACCTGTAAAATCACATACAATAATACTATCAACGGTTGCAACCATTTTTTTGTTAATTTAGAGAGCATACATCAAAATAAAACGGGTGTACCAGTAAGGCCCATATCTTTTTACATTCATACAACAAGATATTTAGATACAATCCGTGTGAGACCTGATTGGTTTGAGTTTGAGGTCAAAAGTATCTGGGTAGGAATTAAAATCCCCTCATGACCATAGAGGTTCAAATGCAGTGACTACGGGCTACCCACAAGTTGCCTTGGGATTAATCCGCTCACATAGCGAGTTAGATATCAAGATATTTAGATATAATAACCTTATATGATACTTTAATCAAACCAAAATCTTTGATAAATATGTATAAAACCATTTTTCTTTTAAAAGGTAGGGAGTCTATATACCTAAAGCTATTATTGAACCCTCTCCTCTTCAACACCTGAAAACCAAAGAGTCATTTCTCTGACTTGTCACTTTGAACCTGTGTGTTTGACTTTCAAAAGTCAAAGTACAGTTCTCACAGTCCATTAATGAGTAGAAATCAAATTAATGGCTTCTTAATCGAAGATAGAATTGTTCTTGCTATCCACATAAACTCAATTTTCACCAATCTTCAAGCAATTACAAAAACTGAAAATATGGAAATCAGATTTAAAATTGGAAGAGAAAGTCAAAATTACCAGCAACTGTGACAGGGGAATTGTCATCTTTGGCTTGAACATCTTCATTACCATTAAAGATCAAATTTTCTTGAACTTTTTGACAAAGCAAACAAGCAACATGAACAGCTTTCACCGCGACTTCCAATTCCATATCGTATTTCCCATCTGGGGCTGATTCAATGGCTGCAACCCAATTGCTGTTCTTCTCCATTTCGTCAGAAAACAGGGGTTTTTTATTCGAATTGGGGAGACACAAAATGGGGTTTCTGGATTTTGGGTAATTGCGATTATGGAAGGAAACGAAGAGCTTTAAATGGGTTTTCAGAAAATTGTTGTTGAAGAAGAAAGGCTGTGGGGTTTTGGTCCCCAAATTGGAAGGAAAAACAGACATTATAAGGACTCGCAATCGAGATTTTTTACAAATTTATTTGATTTTGATGTATTTGGCCGAGAGGGAGAGGGAGAGGGAGAGGGAGACGGAGACGAGGGAGCTGTTTGGGCTGGCTTATTACTTATTACTAAAAGGTCAAGTGGAATATTGCATTTTGAGTACCTTCAGATTGCTGAATGCTGACACCTTCACCTTCACCTTCACCTTCACCTTCACGCAACTCTTTCTTGACGTCAAAATTTCCGATTTAAACCAATCTTATGTTTAATAATTATAACTTGATTTATTTTTTGAAATTAATTTGTTTATATTCATTTATTTTCTGAAAACCCTACTTAAAATAGTTTATGTCAACATTTTTTCCATCTCTTTTAATTATGTCACTTATAATTTTTATTAATATCCCTTTTATTTTTCTTTTCGTTTACTTTATAATGTGTAACACCTGTGATCTGTTGGTGATTTTGTCACCAATGTTATTTAAGTGTAATAGATTGACTTAGCTGCTGATCGATGGAGGTTTTATTGAACTGTTTGGTGGTTGATAACTGCTTTGGCAATTATAACCGAACTACAGTTTTATTGATCAGAGATATGCTGTAATTTGGGTGCTGTTCATATAGAACAAAAACACATTCTCTGTTTTCATTNTGGATTAATAATACAGAGGATCACTCATCTACGAGTGGTTGGGTATTTCTTCTTGGGGGAGGTGCTATTTCTTGGGCTTCAAAGAAACAGACTTGTATTACACACTCAACCATGGAATGCGAGTTTGTGGCTTTGGCTGCAGCTGGTAATGAAGCTGAGTGGCTGAGGAATTTGCTTTATGAAATTCCTTTGTGGCCTAAACCGATATCTACCATTTCTATTAGATGTGATAGTGCTGCTACCTTGGCTAAGGCTTATAGTCAAGTGTACAATGGCAAGTCTAGACACTTAGGTGTTAGACATAGCATGATTCGTGATCTTATCTTGAATGGTGTGATATCTGTGGAGTTTGTAAAAACTCAACTGAATTTAGCCGACCATTTAACCAAAGGGTTGTCAAGAGATCTCGTACACAAGGCGGCTATTGGGATGGGTTTAAAGTCCACCTAATTAAATCCTTGTATCAAGATACCCAATTCCCATCTTACGTAATGTTAGATGCTGAATTCAATGAGGAAAGCTTGATATCTTCGGATTGGAACACATAATCACATCATCCCACGGTATGTGTTCAGACTGCAAGATAAAGAAGGTTGAAATTTATTTCTTAATAGTTTTTTGACAAATTGCATGTGCAGGTGCAAGAGTAAAAGACTACCTATATAAGCATGAAGTTTAGCTGCTTCAAGAAGCTTAGGACTTGGCTTTGATATGCTTATTGAAGGATAGGACACAAGCTAGTAAAATAAGTGTCAAGTAGAACATGTGAATGTGTAAACTGTTGTGTATATTATCTTCATGTATTCACTATGAATAGAAAGAGTTCAATCCTTAGTGACACTCTGATATTCGAATATTTGAAATGCTGATATACTAATATGAAATTCAATCGTTACGATATTTCATTTATGCATCAGTTTGTTGTTTGTTATGAGTTTAACATAAGTTAATCAGGATTACACTTAAATGGGGGAGGATTGTTGGTGATTTTGTCACCAATGTTATTTAAGTGTAATAGATTGACTTAGCTGCTGATCGATGGAGGTTTTATTGAACTGTTTGGTGGTTGATAACTGCTTTGGCAATTATAACCGAACTACAGTTTTATTGATCAGAKATATGCTGTAATTTGGGTGCTGTTCATATAGAACAAAAACACATTCTCTGTTTTCATTTTTTCTGAGTTTTATCCGATTGAAGATTTCGATAGCACCATCGAAATATTTCGATCTGAAAGTGTTTACACGACTCTCAGATATACTGTGATCCTTAAATTTTTTCTAACATGATCTCACT
This sequence comes from Cynara cardunculus var. scolymus, assembly GCF_001531365.2. Lineage (NCBI taxonomy): Eukaryota > Viridiplantae > Streptophyta > Magnoliopsida > Asterales > Asteraceae > Cynara > Cynara cardunculus. Next base: position 27,190,171 of record NC_037539.1, read on the forward strand.
TGTATTTCACCACGAAAATGTTTAATATTGAATTTGGTTGATGGTTAAAGATGTTGCGAGTTTTGTTGGTGCCAGGTCTGAGCAAAAGGAGCTTATTGGACTCTACGCGACCTAGGGTGCGACTTGGTGTCACGGCTAAGGTCACGTAGCTCTATATGGACCGGGGATTCGCAGAGAGTTGCACGGCTAGGCTCGTAACCCAAGGCATGACACGTGTCACGTGGTGAAGGTGTTTTGGAGGCAAGTGAGATTGCAAGAAATGGTATGATCCATATTTAAGGGTCTTTTATTAGGATTTTTTTCATTTTCACCTCTCCTCTCACTTTACTCATTGGTGTGATTTTGGGTGCATTCATGGCAAAGTTTCAAAAGGTTTAAGAGACATTTAAAGCTTGGGTCTAGACTTTGGAGTTTAAAGCTTCAAAGATCTCATCCGTATCTTTAGGATTTCACCTTGTTTTTAGGTTTTAGTCAAAATTTAGTATTGTGAGTTTATCTTACTATTTTTTAAAACTATATACATGTTAAAATGTTATATGTTAGTCTTCCAGACTTTCCTTATGATGTAGTTCTTGTATTTGGTGGTTTTGTCCATTTTGGTGATGTTGGATAATTTGGGGATTTTGTCACTTTGATAGGCTAAATACTTGGATTCTTGGAAATGCTATAAAAGGGGTATATCTAAGGTGTCGTTTGGTTCACAGATTCTAAAGAAATCTGATGGAATTGGAATATTGAATTCCTTTGATCACATTCCATTCATTTGTTTGGTTCGTTCTTTGTACTGAAATGAATCTTTAAATTCTATCAAATTCCATAAATGGGGGATTTTAACATTCCATGAGATATACATGGTATTTTAATGGAATGAAATTTAACCTGTTCATAATTCCCAAAATACCCTTTAACCCCAAATATACCCTAATATCTTTCACAACCGACACATTTTCTCATCGATCTAGAACAACTCTCGAGAACATCTCGTCTTCTCCATTGTGACACCAGGGTCGATCTCATCTTCACCATAAGTTTTTTTCTTATTAACCTGGATATCCAACCCGCTATTCGAGTCGACTAATCCAAGGGCGACCACCTGCTTTGCAGATAGCTCGGAGTCACCGCATTTGAACCTCCGTGGCCACAAGAGGATTTTTATTCCTCCTTGGATTTGAACCTGAGACCTCCTGATACTTTTGACCTTTGGAGCCAAGCTCAAACCAATCAGACACCACCCTTGTGGTTTTCACCACAAGTTTTTAAATACTCTCTCGTCTTCTCCATTAGCTTTCGCTGTGATTTACGGGATTTATTACGGTTTATGCTTCAGTTTTTGTTCGATTTTAGTTTGTTGGTTCGATTTTTGTTTCAATTTGTTTACGGTTTGATTTGTTTAATGTTGTATGGTTCGATTTATGCTTCACCTTACTCTCTCGATCTATGGTTTCGATTAATAGATGTTGTATCTGTTTGTTATATTGATTTCCATATGCGATATCTGTTTTACCATAATTTCATTCAAATTCTAATGCTACATTATGTGAACCAAACAGACATACTCCAATTCTTTTAACATATTACATTCCAATTCTGCTAACCAAATAGATGGTCAAACCTGACAACATTTCATTCCAATTCCTTCAAAGTCAAATTACTTTGACAGATTCCATTCCATTCAAAAACATTTTACGAACCAAACGCCACCCAAATCTCTAAAGCATTTTGAAGTATAAATCTTATGGGCTTTTAAGTTATGTTAGATTTGTGGCACAAAAGAAAATGACTTTGTTCATTTTTTTGTTGAACATGAAGTACCCACATGCTTTGGAAAGATTGCCTTATGATGGTTCCTTCTAAAATAGCGAATATATCATATGGTGTTGAGAACGAAAATGACTTATTGCTAAAATTGCATAGTGATTGGAAAATTTCATGTTTGGATGTGGTTGAACCCTAGGGACATGACATGTATTATATTGTAATGAATTGAATCAATAGGCATATGGGTCTGCGTGTTGGTTTCGGAGCCATGATGATTACAAGCGAAATGATCCTTATGCTTCTTATATCCTATTCGAAATTAAGATCTATATGAAACGATATATACAAACATTTTCTCTGAGTAAGCATGCCTCTTGATATATTTTGCTATTGGCTTTTAAGTAGGGTTCAGGGGCCGTTTTGCTACTTTCTTAACCTATCTAGGGTTTGTTGTTACTTTACAAAAAGTTTAGGGGCCATTTTGCTTATCTTTTTATGTTTTGTTTTATCCCCTAAATGGATAAATGTCTTAATACATTAAGACACATATTCCAAACATTTTTGAATTTTTTTTGTATGTTCATAATAAAATAATCGCAACCTCTGTCCTCATTTCCATCCCAGTTAAAAGAATATGATCACATTCTCATCATTCTCTCCAACAGAGAATTTGGAGATTCTTTTTTCAAATTCAAATTTACAAACAAAATAGGTGCTATCAAATGTCAAAAATGGTTTACCAGTATTTATATTCAAACAAAACCAAATCAACATTACCAATAACCGAAATCAATTAAATCAAAAATACAAAAACAAAATTTTAATCAAAATCATGTGATTCAAAGTCGTGTATATCAATAACGATTCAACAAAATCAAAATAGAAAAAGAAAGGTTAAAATACCTTTTTTTTATTAATCTGGATATCCAACCCGCTATGCGAGTTGACTAATCCTAGAACGACCACCTGCTTTGCAGATTGCCCGGAGTCACCGCATTTGAACCTCCGTGGCCACAAGAGGATTTTTATTTCTCCTTGGATTTGAACCTGAGACCTTCTGATACTTTTGATCTTTGGAGTCAAGCTCAAACCAACCAGGCACCACACTTGTGGTTTTAAAATACCCTTTTGAAATATACATGGACGGTTTTGGATATCATGTTACCAAGTCCCGTCCCGTCCCCGTCCCCAATTTTTAACTTCGGGGATCCTTGTCCTCATCCTCGGTCCCCGACTTTACAAAGAATAAAGTGAAATTATTCTAAAATCCATTGGTCGATCCTTGACCCGGTCAGGATGGGTACATGAGGTTTCTCAAAAAGACATGTGTCAATTCCATACATAATAATTGTCAGTCATAACATATGCAGTAAGTGCTCCCTTGAAAAATTTCCAATTTTAATATTAAAATTAATATGAAATATGTTTTGTATGGTAAGTTATAATTTATGAAACCAACTTGTAAATTGTTGCTTTCTTGCCATGATAAAGCATTGGATGAGGTTTTCCTCCATGAAAATGAAAATGAAAATGAAATGTTGGGCTGATTCTTGCACATTTAAGCTATTTGCTCAAGATTTCAACCACTTCATCATCAAGTATTAAACATAAACCTTTTTATTGTTGTAAGAAGAAAGTCTAACAAAATTCAATGAATTTTAATGTTTAAAATGATTAAGTCTTTGTATACTTTTTAAGTCATTTGACATTTCAAAACATGTTAAATAATTTGTTAAGCTTTCTAAAACCTTTTAAATACATTCTTATGACTTATACAACTAATTAATGTAATAAAATAATTGAAAAAATATGAGAAAAAACCATTGGACTTTCATATTTTAAAGAATTAAGTCCTTAAACATTTTTTTATACAAAAGGTACTTACATCTATAAAATGAAACAAATATACCAAAAAAATAATATATTTAAAAAGATTATTGATGAAATTTATTTTAATTAAAAATAA
>NC_037539.1:27193933-27204260 GCF_001531365.2 Cynara cardunculus var. scolymus
ATTACTGATTAATTTTATTTTAATTAAAAATAAAATATATTTCGTATGTGATTTTTCAAATTAAAAAAATAAAAAAATATTTAAAAAAGGATTACTGATGAAATTTATTTTAACTAAAAATAAAATATATTCTGCTGGTGATTTTTTAAATTTAAAAATAAAAAATAATTTGATTAAATTAATGACGGATTAACGATAAAATTTAACTAAATACATAATTAATTAAAAAAATTCGGTAATCCGTCGGTGAAATAATATCACCGACAAAATTCAAACACAATCTTTCACACTTATTAATATGTTACTGTGTTAGAGCGTCCGACGATGGTCAAGTTAGTCGGAGCCGTTTTTGGGGGAGGGCGGCACGAGAGCAAGCTCAGGGCCCAAAAATAGCAGGGGTCCAAATTTTTCCCTTAAAATACAGTAGTAGTCTAAAATAAGTTAATAAATTGAAGAAATCCAGAAATTGTAACATACAATAAGAGGCAAAAAGAATTTAGTTAATAAAAAAAGCTCAAAAATATATCAACTAATTACATTGGAGAAAAAATAAAAAAATTAATTGGTCATTCATTATATGCTATTGCCTATTGCCTCTCTAATTTTTTTTATCTCCAACAAGGTCTAGTGATATTGACTATTGCTATCTCTCTATGTTTGACTGTTTTCATGCTTCAACAATTCAACGTTAAGATCATGATGTTCCATGAACTTTTAATCTTAACATCTTATTTTAGTTGAGCAAAAAAAGAAGGAAAATATAATTTAAATATTTTCATCAATTGTTTGACTTATGTATCATTCATTGGGATTCCACCACACTACGCTATTCTATTTAAGTGCTCAAACAATCATTTGTTGAGTTTGCATATTATATGTTTAATTCATTATTTATTTTTATTGGATCTCAATTGATCATCTTTTCTTTTATATTCTTATTGATTCTCATTTGTCTATTTATCTAGAAAACCTTGATAATCTTATTTATTACCGATCTCTCATTGACCCCCACGATTACTTCTTTCAGACAAATTCTCTTTTTGTATCAAAATAACACATTATTCTTGTTATGAACTAAAAAAATTCTTACTTTTTATAAGAAACTATCAACCATAGTTTCTATACTCTTGGTTTCAAATTACCTAACAAGAAATATGTAAATTTAAGTACTCTCTTATATACTTATAACAAAGATAAATAAGATTTCTTTCCTTGGTAAATTATTAGCATTTATTGTATTCAATTTTATACTAATGAAAAACATTTATTCGTACTTACCGAGGGTCACCACAAGAAAAGTGAACTGTGACGATGCGTCTTTTAGCGATGACATGTTTCCACCACAAGTTATAGCGACGACATGTTGTTGTTATATACCCTTTCTAATGATAAATGGACTTTTAGCGACAACAAAAGTCGTTGCTAAAATCCTTGTTTCTTGTGGTGGACCCTGTTTTTACGTTTGCCCATGGCCTATAAAATGTCAAGAACGGGCCTGAAGTTAGCCATCTAATCGAATTTTAATTAATTATGTTTTTAGTTAAATTTTATCGTATCCAGTAATTTAATCAAATTATCTTCTATTTTTTTTAATTTAAAAATTACCAACGGAATATAATTTAATTTTAACTAAAATAAATTTCATCAATAATCATTTTTAAAATTTTCTATTTTTTTAAATTTGAGAAATTATATACGAAATATATTTTATTTTAATTAAAATAAATTTAATCAGTAATAGTTTTTAAATCATTTTTTATTTTTTTTAATTTGGAAAATAACTGACAAAATATTTTTTATTTTTAATTAAAATAAATTTCATCAATAATCTTTTTATTGGCTTTTTTAGACTTTTTTCATTATTTCACCATATTAACAAGTTTTATAAGTCATAAAGACATATCTAACATGTTTTCGAAAATCCAAAGAGTTGTTTAATAGATTTTGGAATGTCCAAAGATTTATTTGTTCTAAAAAATTGTCCACATACTTAATCATTTCAAACACTAAGTCTATCGAATTTTTTTAGACTTTTTCCTTTTCATAAAACATACAATTTAATTTACAACTTCCATTTTTTCAATAATGGTTATTATAGAAAATATGAAAGTGGGAAGAACTTCGAATTTTAAATGATAGAAAAATAAGTTCAAAATTAAGAAAAGGTAATATTGGAATTTTTTTTAAATATTTTGAATTTGAATTTTAATCGTTAATTAATTACATGAATACTCCATTATTATCTCACACGAACAACATTAACGTTCAAAAACCAAGCAACATGACCACTCTCAATTGCTTCCTCAACGAACGCTAGAGGCAAACGGATCCCAACGCTCCTCTGCATCTCCTCTTCGTCCGCCGCATATCGTCTCCATCTCCATATATGAACCCGTCTATTTAGAGTTGCAACCAAATGTTTCATATATGAAACCTCTTTTATTCAGAGATATAACCCTCCTCTCTCTCTCTCTCTCTCTCTCTATATATATATATATATATATAGATAGATAGATACATGCATACATACATACGTACATACATACGTACATACATACACTATGAGGTTCAACGATGAAAAAAAGATTGTTGAGATTGAAATAAATTTTTTTAGCTACTAGATTATAATTTTGATTTCAAGACTTTTTTTCACTAATTAAGATACATACGAAAAAATCTAATATCCTAATTTATCTTCTATTTTTTTATAATATTTTTTGGATGTTGAAAATAATTGATTTTTATTTTTAATCCAGTTTTCCTCAATGAAATCATTGACAAATCTGCAATATACAAATTAAACTAAATCTCATATGTGAACACGATTATCGATATCTTTCATTGGTCATTTGAAATGTAACCAAACACAAAAGATCCCAAGAAAACATTATCAGGAGATGATAGTTAGGTGTGTATCTGAACTAGAAAATCTTAATTATAACTTATACTTGAATCAATTTACAACTTATAAACGAGATTTTGAATCCGTTTAAGATTCTTATATGAATTTTAAAAAAATATATACATCACCGTTGATCTTAAATTAAAGATAGCGAAATTCTTGTTTTTGGTAATTTATTTAATTAAAATACTAGTTATGTTTTAGATAATTTAATTTAAAAAAAAATTGGGTAGTCCGGATTTTATTTTAAAAATATTAAGAAAAAGGTGGATTAGTGATTTATTTTAACAAAAAAGTTTCAAAATGTCTGATCAACTTTCTTAAGTTTTTTAAATTATTAATTATTTAATCTATAATAATTATGTCCTTAAAATTTTGACTATTGAAAAATACCATTTTATGGATGACATCTCTTTGGGAAAATCACCAAAACGATTAGAATATGCTTGATATATTAACGAAATAGTCATTTTTTAACGAAATTTGCCAAAATAACCATATGGATCTCCCGGGGGGGATGGTTTGACTATGAGGGACGATCCTCTTCATATTTGACCAAATAGTACAAAAAAAAATCAATTTGGTGGGCCCCACATGTATCTACTTTAGGAAACCAATCCCTATTTGTCTCGATAGACGAGATCGCCTCCCAGCTCACCAGATCTACCCCTGGGGGCGATCCATCATTTTTTTTACCACTATTTTGTCTCTTAGTGTATATCAATTAAGGGGTATTTTTAATAAATATGAGACGATTTAGACTGTTTTTCTTTTACCGTTTTAGGACCAAATGTCATGGTTTTACTTTATAAAATAAAACACTTCTATTCTCACAACCGTTAAACACAATCTACCGTGACAACCCTTAAAACAATATGATTTTACGTGAACAATTCTAATTTTTATCGCTTTTTTTAAAACGTATAAATTAACCAACGAATGTTGTTATATTTTCTTATAAGAAATATATTTTTACCACACTAAATGTTGATATTTTATAATAATTGTGGACACGAAAAAAATTATTTGTATCTGATTTGAGAGACAATATCTGATTTACGTAGTTTGACCGCTATTTCATCTTTTAGTGTATACAAATTGATTTGACAATTAAGGGGTGCTTTTAATAAATAGGGAACGACTTAGACTGGTTTTTTAACTGTTTTGATCCAAATGTCATGGTATTACTCTACAAAATAAAGCACTTCTACTCTCACAACCCGTAACTCGTAAACACAATCTACCGTGACAACCCTTAAAACAATATAAAAGTACGTGAAGATTTAAAACTTTTACCTCTTTTTTTGAAACACATAAATTAACCAGCGAATGTTTTTTATATTTACTTATAACTTTTTACCACTTGATTTAGTTGATATTAACTATGTTCATCTATGTATTAATGGTTAATGTTCATATATTTCTCAATCAAACTGCCATTTAGTATTAAAACAACAAAGCTACACTTTACAAACGTACATTACTTACTTAAATCGTAAGTATCAAATACATAGTCTTGTGTAGTATCAGGTTGAGACGAACCACAATCGGTTGGTCGACTAACTGATCTTCGACGACTACTTGAACTTCCATGCGTCGACCTAGGAGCTGGCATCAGACTCAGACAATTATAACGAAAATGTCCACTCTGGTGGCATCAACTGCAAGTTTTCACTATCGGTTCCTCATCTCTTGACGGGATATGATCGTGGTTACGTGGCCTGCCAGAGTTTTGTATGTCCAAGGGAAGCGGTAGGACGGTCATACGTTTGTTGGGCAATACATATTCAGCTTCTGGTGGAAGGGGAATTATTTCCTCCTCGTATGTTGCACGATAAGAATCAGAGTTAAACCAAACAAAACAAAATTAACTGCAGTCTTGAATATCTAAGCTTCAAGCAACAAATATCACATGACCGCAAACTATATCAGAAAGTTGCCACTACATGCATGTACAAGTCTTAGCATGCAAATCGCACGTTCGTTTCTTATACTTGTCATCAACTTCAAACAACAAATCGCTAATGGGATATAGCTTCCAATTTTCACTCCTATAAATTCTCTTTTCTATTTTGCCTCTGCGCAAGGAGTCACTGCATTCATCATTTGAGCTGCAAATATTTGATAACATTAGCATATGTTACATAATCAAACATATAGTTTTGGATGGTTGCATTTACCTCCATTATGCCAACATATATAATACCATTGTTGCAATGTCGCCTGATAAAATTCCACTAACATTGTTATTGGAAGGTAACGTGCAAACCGGGTTACTGAGTTGACGGACACCGCATTATTGGAAGTCATTACACTATAACGCAATCCAGGGAAATGCGATTGTTTTACAAAACAAAATGAAAGGAGTACACAAACTTAATTTTTTTGTGACACGTTTAACGACACCAGAATGCGTTATTGACGAAGAAAAACGTAATACATGTACGGGGGAGCTTAATGGATGGTACTCTAAGACACCATTTATCTCTTGGAATGAATCGCCACTTCGAAGATACACCAAAACATCATCACTTTGACGTGATTTCATATTTGTGGTTAAGGGTGATGGATTGTGATGGTAGATGTGTTTAATGGGTTAAGGGTTAAAAATTGTGATGGTTTATTGTGTTGAAGGGTTAAGGGTTGTGATAGTAGAATATATGAGAATATAAATGAAAGATGAGGTGTGAAAAATAATGAAATAAGAGGTTGGTATTTATAATGAAACTTGTTGCACTAAAAGACAAAATAGGATTCAATCCAAATAAGCATGGATTGCCTCGGGGGAAGATTTGGTGAGGTGGGGGGCGATCCCATATATCAAGACAAATAGTGTTTAGTTTCCTAAAGTAGATACATATGGGCCCCACCAATTAATTTTATATTATTTTTTGTACTTTTCATACCATTTAGTTAAATTTGATATGGATCACCCCATGGTCAAACCACGCCCCCGGGGGCGATCCATATGATTATTTTGGCAATTTTGATAAAAAAAATGGCTATTTCGTTAATACATCAGGTATATTTTGGTCGTTTTGGTGATTTTTCCTCCCCATCTCTTTTCACATTTTCAACATATGTTAGGGGTGAGATCAAAGGAGAACCTAAAAAAAGAAGTGAAGAACCATGAAAAATTGAATAGGATGAAAAAAAGAATATCAAAATTTATGTCTAAGTTAAAGATTAATAAAGTGATCGTTTTTTTAGTGTGATTTGTTACACTCTAATTTTTTGTTATATTTCGCTAATTTTCGATTTTAAAAAGGGATGGGAGAAATATTTCTATTTTATTTTAAAAATGAGGGTATAACAACATTTATAACCACGTCCATTGGATCATTTTGATGAACGGTTTGAATGGGTTGTTTTTGGTTTTCTTGTTTTTCAAAGATTCTCTCCGGATCTTTGGTGAGAATTGCACAGTATGAGAATTGTTGAAGGTATCCGTATATTGTGTGAATGTTGCATTATATTTTGTGAAAGTAGTGAAAGTTACAAGACAGGAATCTATTCCTCCACCAGTTTCTGTGAAGACAATAATCTTCATATGTCTTCACACAATATAAAGGTACCTTCACATATATAGCATGAAGGTGTGTGAATATTACGTTATATTATATAAATCTTACATATTTCTCATGAAAAATGACATTCATGTTTGAAAAATATTGTACTCGTCGATCCCTCTCATTGATTTGATGATGATCACTTTTACCTTACGAAGTATAGTATTTGAGTTATTTAGTTTCAATGATCATCAATGAGTTTGTTCAGTGATCGCTGAACATGTATTGTAATTCCTTCAGTGACTGTTATACTTCAAGAAGACAAAAATCACACCACAGATCTTTCAGCGATATCGAAGACGAAATTTGAAGATTACAAACCAGCAAGTTCGTGATCTGAAGCGGCATTCAGTGATTACAAGCTCATCTACATATGTATGAAGTCTGCTCAAGTTTCAGCGAATACCGAAGAGACCTTTCAGCGTCATCCCAGTATTCAACGATCAAATGAAACTTACCAAACACGATTATTTTTGTCTTGTCCTCCCCCACACAAAGGACAATCCCATACCTTTTCTAGAGTACAGTACAGTACGGAGCCACTCCGTTGACTCTATATTGCTTACCTACTTTATGAAAACAGGACTGCTCATATACAACCAAAAGGACTGTTTACTGTAGCAAATGACAAACTTTCCTCCAAAAGCTTGACACGTGCTTTGTACCTTCTGAATTGCATTTAATGCAATTGGTATAAATAGTTAAGTACTTTCCTCTCAGTTATAATCTTCCTTACTACTAACTTACCCAAGAAGTTACTTCTCTCTCTACTCTCTATCTAAGAGAAAGAACCACTTTGAATAAGTGAAGAGCACTTTGATTCTTATCTTTATTTCTTGTAGGAAATCTTTTCTCTTTGCTATTTGTAATTGTGTGTACCTTATATTGTTTAGATAGGTTCTTTACCTTATCTCTTACGCAAACAATCTGTAAAATTTTTATTGATCTTCTTTATCAATATATAATTTTTAAAAGTGAAAGTTTATTTGTTTGTATTCATCCCCCCCTTCTACAAACTAATTACCTATAACTCTTGTAGATCCGGCTGGGACTAACAAGTGGTATCAGAGCAACATTTTGCTTTTTGTGTTGTATTGTTGTTTTATTGGAGTTTTATTATCTTTTCTTATTTATATAATTTATTCCAGTTAAAATGGCTTTGCAAAACACTAGCACCCATTTTCACGATAATGACTCTTTTGCCAAACCTCCCCGTTTCATCAGAGACAACTTCAGTCTCTGGAAGAATCGGATGTCTCTATTCTTGGAAGGTGTTGATCCTGAGATCCCATACTATATAGATAATGGATCTTATGTTCCATCTGTTATCTCTCCAGCAGTTGTAAAAACATCTAGGGCGAAGAAGAAGCCTCTTTTTCAGGCCCAGTGAAGACACCTGCTGACCTTGAGTCTTCAGCGTCAGTGGATGTCGCCTTTAACTCCTCTGTAGCCATTGAGAAATGCGTACCAAAACAATCTTAATCTATTTTCTTATGTAGGAGGTCAAAGGCATTTGGTATCTTTATAGTGGATGCTCAAGACATATGCAGGAGACAAATCCCTGCTCACTGACTTCAAGAATGAAAGAGGCCCTTCCGTGACCTTTGGAGGAAACGAAAAAGGATATACCAATGGCTTTGGCATATTAACCAGTAGTGCAACCACTTTTAAACATGTTGCATATGTTGAAGGACTGAAGCACAATCTTCTTAGTATCAGTCAGCTGTGTGATAAATATTTAACAGTGAAATTTCTTAAGAACTTATGTTATGTCGTTGACAAAGATGACAAGCTTGCTCTTATAGGTTCTCGTCTAGAGAATGTGTATGTAATCAACATAGATTCTCCCTTCACTAAGAATAGTTGTTTTCTCTTTAAAGCCTCTTTAGATATAAGTTGGCTATGACACAAACGAATCTTTCATCTTAACTTCAAGACGCTGAATAAGCCGTCTCGAAAGGATCTTATCACTGGCCTTCCTCAACACTCGTTTGCAAAGTAATCTCTTTTCTGAGCGTGCGAAAAAGGAAAGCAGACAAATGCTAGATTCAAATCTAAGGAAGTCTCTTCAGTGACTTCTCCTCTTCAGCTACTGCACATGGATTTATTTGGTTTAGTCAACGTGAAATCTATATCTAGAAAGAAATATACACTTGTCATTGTTGATGAGTATTCTAGGTACACTTGGGTCTTCTTTCTCAGATCTAAGAGTGATGCACCTACATAAATCATTTCGTTCGTCAAACGCATAGAAGTACTGAACAACATCAAAGTACGGTCTATCATGAGTGATCTATGGAAATGAATTTAAAAACAATACCGTTAGTGACTTCTTTTTGAACAAGGAAATCTCACATAACTTCTCAGTTGTGAGAGATCCAGAATAGAATAGGGTCGTTGAAAGAAGAAATCAACCAATCATTAAGACCGCTTGATCAATGCTCAACGAATCTCGTATCCCTACTCATTTCTGGGTTGAAAGCTGTCAGTGCTGCTTGTTTTACTTAGAATCAGTCGCTGATCATCAAAATATTCAAGAAGACAACTTATGAACTCTTCCATAGCATAAAGCCTTCTCTCAACTATCTTCACATATTTGGTTGTACTTGTTACATTCTTAACAATAGAGACCAACTTGGATAGTTCAATCCTAAAGCTGATGAAGGAATTTTCCTTGGATATTCTTCAACATCCAATGCCTTCAGAGTATTCAACAAAAGACGACAGACAATCGAGAAATCTATTCATGCAACCTTTGATGAGTCTCAATCAGCTAACTCTAAGCCCATCTTAGAAGATGATGATGAGTTAGATAATTGTATGATATCTCACTATGGACAACTTGAAGCTTCCTTCAACAATCAACCAAGTGTTGACCCTCTAAAAGCTAACGATGATCCATTTTTCTTTTCATATGTGACTAGTAACGAAGCTGAATCCTTTCAGGGATTGTTGTCCTTCCCATTGGTCACTTAACCCCTTCTACTTCAAACACTGACCCTTCAGTCACTGAAACTCCTTTAGTTTCTAAACTTCTATTAATTGTTGAATCGCTCACTAAGGCTCATTTATCAATCTAACCTGTTGCTGAAGAATCTGTTGTTGATGCCTCATCTTCTATACATGAGCTTCCAATTTCATAAGATAATCCTCTACCAGCTCAGTGATGGATGAAAAACCATCCAATCCATCAAATTCTTGGTAATCCAAATGCAGGTATTCAGACACGACGTGGTCTAGGTAAAATCTATCTCTTTGTCAACTTTCTTTCTTTAATTGAGCCCAAAAGGATCAATGAGGCTATCACTAACCCCAGTTGGGTCATTGCTATGCAATAGGAACTCATTGAGTTTGATAGGAATAAAGTCTGGTACCTTGTTCTGCGTCCATCTGACAAAATTGTGATAGACACCAAGTGGTTTTATTGCAATAAGTTAGATGAACAAGGAATTGTAATCCGAAACAAGGCTCATCTTGTTTCTCAAGGATATAGTCAAGAAAAAGGGATCGACTATGATGAAACCTTCGCACTAATGGCTAGACTTGAAGCTATTCGACTCTTTCTAGCCTATGCTTCCCATAGAGACTTCAAAGTCTTTCGAGTGGATGTATAGAGCACTTTTCTGAATGGAAAACTTCAGGAAGAAGTTTATGTTGAAAAACCTCCAGGGTTTCTTGACCCCAAGTATCCAAATCATGTCTATAAATTGGATAAAGCTCTTTATGGGTTAAAACAGGCCCCTTATGCCTGGTATGATCTCAACCCTCCCATCTTTTCTCATGCAACACCCCAAATCCACACATTGCATATAACACATATTTTTCATATATGAAATACATGTCTTCTCCCACATAG
>NC_037539.1:27204460-27205312 GCF_001531365.2 Cynara cardunculus var. scolymus
CATTTATCAAATAATCATTTCACAACATGCGGAATAAAATCAGATTCTGTTTTGGTCCATCGAGCCTCTGGTTCCAAACCACACTTGGAATATATATTTCAATAACCAAGACCAGAGCCCCTCTGGTCTCTTTTCCAGAACCTCTGGTTCCTCGACCAGAGCCCCTCTGGTTGCACTAACCAGAACTTCTGACTCATATAATTTCTTAAAATGGTCTTTAATTAAACTTTCAATCAATAAGATAGCCTTTTTCATAAAAAGAGTAATTATGAAGAGCTCATGTTCGACCATAACCTCTGATTGAATTAACCAGAGCTTCTGGTTCCAAAAGAGATGATCAACCAGAGCCCCTCTGGTTCAATGTGTAAGTCAACCAGAGCTTCTCTGGTCTATTTTTCATAAAAAGATTCTAAGTATAAAACTCCTTTTCTTAAAACTTCTAAAATATGATTTTGACATAGAAGCTAGTATTACTAGATACAGAGCCTCTAATCCAAATAGTATATTTAGTAAAAACTTGCTCTTTCTTCAAATCAATAACCAGAATCCTCTGGTCCAATAATGAGGACCAACCAGAGCCCCTCTGGTTCCTTACAAGGAACAACCAGAGCCCCTCTGATTCCTCATAAAAATGACCATTCTGTTCCAACACACTTTTAACCAATACCAATGATCATAGGCCAAGTTTTCCCCTTCTTAATAACATCAATACGATTATTTCTAATAAGAACAATATCTTTGAGTTCTCAAATCACAAAGAAGTAGGGACTCAAATCTATTGTAGTCTTAAAAGACATAATAGTAAGAGCTATAATATTCACACACAATTGCCACCCTTATTCCAAAAGACAC
>NC_037539.1:27206202-27207655 GCF_001531365.2 Cynara cardunculus var. scolymus
ATTATAAAATTCATGGTTTCTTAACCATGAAGGTATAAGTTTTTTTTTTAAATATAATAATATTTCCACCATAATAATTTATCACAAATATGCACCACCTCATGTATGCTTCACACCACGTGCATACATGTATAAATCATATATGTCATGACATCTTTTCACATATATGCATGCATGATATCATGTTCACATATATAGTTCATGCATTTCTACTTAGATATGCATATTTCACGTAATCCACATAATAAACATGTATAAATTACCTCAACCTAGGTTGTCTCAAACCTGGTTATAACATTTTTCCCCCCTTAAAAGAATTCCGTCCCGAAATTCACTTATTCAAATACCCACAGATATTGGGTTCTCATGTCAGATTCTAATTCCCAAGTTGCTTCTGAACCCTTATGAAAACGCCATTGCACTTTTACTAAACTGATCTCCTTGTTTCTCAATACTCTGGTCTTTCTGTCAATTACTGCCTCTGGTGTCTCAATAAAACTCAGCTTATTGTCAAGCTTAATCTTAGGAAGTGGTATTGCTAAACTTGAGTCTGCCAAACATTTGCGTAGATTTGATACATGAAAGGTGCTGTGAATTAAGCGGAGTTCTTCTGGTAATTCTAACTGATAAGTTACCGGTCCAATTCTCTTGTAGATTCTGAATGGTCCAATATACCTTGGACTAAGCTTACCTTTCTTCCCAAATCTCATAACACCTTTCCATGGAGATACCTTTAACATTACAAAGTCACCTACGTTAAATTCAATCGGTTTTCTTCATTTGTCGGCATAGTTTTCTGTCGATCCTGGGCAATTTTAATTTTTGCTGGAATCTGGTTAATCTTTTCAGACGTTACTTGCACAATCTTGGGACCTGTCAACTGTTTTTCACCTACCTCATTCCAACACAACGGCGTTCGACATGTTCTTCCATATAGGACTTCATAAGGTGCCGCTTGGATGCTGGAGTGATAACTATTATTGTAGGAAAATTCTATCAACGGTAAATGTTCTTCCCATGATCCCCCGAAGTCGATGACACAAGATCTCAACATGTCTTCGAGAGTTTGGATGGTTCTTTCACTTTGTCCATCTGTTTGTGGGTGATAAGCCATACTTAATCTGATTTGTGATCCTAAAGCTCTTTGCAGACTTTCCCAGAACTTTGAAGAAAAGCGACTGTCTCTATCAGATATAATGGTTAATGGAACTCCATGTCTAGTCACAATTTATTTAATATAGATTTGGGCCAATCTTTCCAATGAATAAGTCTCTTTCATTGGTAGGAAATGTGCAGACTTTGATAGACGGTCCACTATTACCCATATTGCATCATAAGCTTTTGGAGTTCGGGGTAATTTCATGATAAAGTCCATCGTAATGTGATCCCATTTCCACATTGGTATTTCCAATGATTGTAGATTCCCATAGGGCCTCTGATGTTCTATTTTAAC
>NC_037539.1:27208760-27210789 GCF_001531365.2 Cynara cardunculus var. scolymus
AAATGGCATAACCAAGAATTCATGGTGCCCGTACCTGGTTCGAAATGCTGTTTTTGCTATATCACCTTCTTTGACTTTCAACTGATGGTATCCTGATCGCAAATCAATCTTTGAGAAGTAACTGGCTCCTACTAGTTGATCAAATAAATCATCGATCCTGGGCAATGGATATTTGTTCTTTATGGTCAATTTATTTAATTCTCGATAATCAATACACATACGCATGGTGCCATCTTTCGTTTTCACAAACAGAACTGGAGCTCCCCATGGTGAAGTACTTGGCCTGATAAATCCTTTGTCTGACAAATCCTTTAATTGTGTAACCAGTTCTTTTAATTCTGATGGAGCTAATCTGTACGGTGCTTTTGCTACAGGTGCTGCTCCAGGTATCAAATCAATCCCAAATTCAATAACTCTATCTGGAGGTAGCCCTGACAAGTCTTCTGGAAAGACTTCAGGATATTCACTGACAACCGAAATTTGATTCTTGCTTACACTTTTCTTTCTTGGCATCAATTATGTAAGCTAAAAATCCTTGGCATTTCTTTTGGATACATTTTCTGGCTTTCATCATAGATAGCAAACTGGTATGATGATCCTGATGATCACCATAAATTACGACTATCCTTCTGTCAGGTAACATAATTCTAATCATCTTTTCATTGCAAACGATGCTAGCCTTATTTTCTGCCAACCAATCCATTCCTACTACTACATCAAATTCTTTCATAGGCATGGAAAACAATCGGATGGGTATCTCACAATCCTCAATCATGATAGTGGAGTTTTTAAACACGTAACTCACAGATACTTGACCGTTAGCAATATCAACTACTAACTTATCGTCAAGTGGCATATAATTCATTTGAGCACATAAGGCAAATGATGGGGATACAAACGAGAAGTTTGCACCCGAGTCAAATAACACTTTAGCATGTAAGAAGTTCACAAAAAATGTACCTGTTACTACATCGGGTGTAGTTTCTGCTTCATGTTTGGTCATTTGAAAAGATCGACCCCGCGCCCCACCCGTTGCTCCTCTGCCCATATTTGGTCTTCCTTGGCCTGTTGATGTATTGCTCCCCATTGTTAACTGTGGGGTTTTCAATTGTGGACGATTTGGTCTAAGGTGATGTGGAGAATTATAATTAAAACACCTTTTAACTGTTGAATAAACATTCGACAAATGACCTGTTTCACCATATTTGTAACATTTTCTTAGCTCAATCCTGCATTCTCCCTGATGAATTTGATGACATCGGGGACAAGTCCTTTCATTGAATCTTTGTATGGGCCTATTTCCATGCTTTACAACTTTTGGTCCTTTGTATCCGGTTGATGGACCTTCCCATTTCCTCTTTTCTATTGCTTTCCCTTCTTCTTGTCTGTTCTTGTTTGTTTTAGTTACTTCCGCTGCGTCAACGGTCAATGAAAATGTAGCCGGATTCATGGCTATGACAAATTCTCGGATTGATGGTTTCAATCCCCAAATATACCTTTCCACTTTCCTATATTCCGAGGAAATATAATGTTCTTCAAATCTTGAATATTCAATGACTTTATCTGTATATTCCCATACAGTTCTGTTTCCTTGTTCCAATTTTAGAAAATCTTCTTCCATTTGTCTAATGGCAGCTTTTGGGCAAAATTGCTCCTTGAATCTGTTGACAAACTCTATCCATGTCATAGTTTGCAAAATATCTGTTCTGGCTAAGGATTCTACTTCCCACCAAAATAACGCATTTGATTTTAACACCGAGACTGCAAATCTAACTTTATCTATTTCAACACATCGGATGGTATTGAATACAGACTCCATCTCCTTGATCCAACACATAGCTTTAATTGGATCTCTTTCTCCCGAGAAGGTTGGTGGTTTACAAGTTAGAAACATCTTTATATCTCCTTCCTTGTTATTGATAATTGGAATCGATGGAGTAACTTCAATTCTGCCTGTCTCTATTCTGGCAGGATTCTTCAAGATAGAAGTCAAGGTTTCCCTTAGCTTTCCCATTTCTTCAGCTAATAT
>NC_037539.1:27211364-27229038 GCF_001531365.2 Cynara cardunculus var. scolymus
GAAAGTCAAAGGTCATATCATTCTAGTCCAAATTTATGTTGATGATATAATTTTTGGTTCCACTAATCCCTCTTTGTGTTTTCGGTTGGCAACGCATGAAGAAAGAATATCAGATGAGCATGATCGGAGAACTGACTTACTTTCTAGGTTTTTAGATTAAACAATCAGCTACATGTATTTTTATCAATCAAAGTAAGTATGTTAGGGGTATGCTGAAGAAATTTGATCTAACAAACAACTCATCTATGAAAATTCCAGTGCCTCTTTCTCTCTCACTTAACAAGGATCCAGATGTAAATTCTGTAAACGTTATTGTTTATAGAGGAATGATCGTCTCTCTGCTGTATCTCACAGCTAGTCATTCAGATATTATGTACTCTACTTGTTTTTGTGCACAATATCAATATGAACCTAAGGAGTCCCATCTGATTGCTGTAAAACGCATCTTCAAATATCTGAAGTGAACTCCTAATCTGGGCCTTTGGTATCCAATGACTCTGGTTTCGACTTAATTGGTTATGTGAATAGTGATTTTGCAGGTTTCAAAATTGATAGGAAAAACACCACTAGAGGCTGTTAGCTTCTAGGTGAAAAGTTGGTGAGCTGGACAAGTAAGAAGCAAAACTAAGTGTTCACATTAACTACTGAAGTTGAATATGTTTCTGTTGGATGCTGTTGTGCTTAAATCCTATGGATGATAAACCAGCTCAGTGACTATGATATTCTGCTCTCAAAGATCTCTATCTATTGTGATATCACCAGTGCTATTGCAACTGTAGACAACCTTGTTCTTCACTCCAAGACCAAACATATTGAGATCAGATATCATTTTATCTAAGGTCATGTTATGAATGGTAATATTGAACTTCACTTCGTACCCACTGAGTACCAACTTTCTGACCTTTTTTACAAAGCCTCTTGATGAGACAAGATTTAACATATTGATAAGCGAACTTGGAATGCTGAACGCTAAGGATTAATTTCTATTGAACCCAGATACTTTTAAATGGTAGAAACACAGTTTA
The DNA here is from genome assembly GCF_001531365.2 of Cynara cardunculus var. scolymus. Classification (NCBI taxonomy): domain Eukaryota; kingdom Viridiplantae; phylum Streptophyta; class Magnoliopsida; order Asterales; family Asteraceae; genus Cynara; species Cynara cardunculus. Next base: position 27,212,390 of record NC_037539.1, read on the forward strand.
TAAAGATGAGAATTAAACACAAACAGTGTAACTTGAATGATTAAACGAGATATTCAAGATGAAAGTAAAAACAATAAGTAAACTTGAATATGCCGAATGCTTTATTGATAAAACGATGAACAATTAAAGCAAAAATGTAATCTCACAGAAAATACGTATAGTATAAGTCGGTTCCTTCAGGTAATTCAAACCTGAGGCGGAAGCCTCCTTATATACACCTAGGTCTAACAAATTATGCTATAAATTAGGCGTGAAACTCTGAGCTGATTGGTCTGCATCCTTATCTTTGACTTCCCTTGAATAGCGCAACAGACTTGGTCAAGCTGCCTCAAATCTGTTAGACGCTTGCGAGAATGTCTGGGCTAACATGCTCGCGTTCAATGGAGAAGGTAGCCAGAAGCTCTGCATGAACATACAGAAGCTCTGCATGTCCTATGCAGAGGCTTTGCATATGCAGAAGCTCTGCATGTACTATGCAGAGGCTCCGGGTCTTGGAGTTGTAGCTTTAAGTCAAGCGCTTATGCTTTTTGGTGCACAAGGCATGAGCGTCCACGGAGATAGAGCGCGGGCTCTGTATGAGTGGAACCTTCACTTTGAGTAAGAGCTCTGGTTCTTGATCTTCTGCATGAGAGCTCTTAGCCAGACAGCTTCTATAGACTAAGTCCTATTGACTAGAGTAAGAAATTTCTTACTTACACTTTCACATGTTGGGGTCTAACAATCTCCCCCTAAGTGTAAATAAGAAGAGCTCTTACTTGAATTACAAAACAGAAGTCTAATAGAAGACAGAGGTTAAAAGGAACCTCTGGTTTACATTTACTATCTAAAGAAGTACAATACGATTGGAATGGAAATTTCATCGAATTAAAGATTGAAAAGTACTTACAAAAAACAAGAGGTCTAAACATTTTGAAGTCTAATGAACTTCCTAAGAAGTTCATGAAACTCTAGCATATTGCGTATCGACCTTAGGATAATTTTTGCTCGCTCCTTTGCTCCTGGGGAGTTGTCTCTGCTCCTGACTAGATTGTCTCTTATGTAGCGCATAGTAGAGGTTAGAGTACTTGTAGTTCTGGTTGTCTCAAAAGAAGATATTCTTTTGTTGCATGTTTTGGAACACCACTCCCACTTATGGTTCCACCAATACAGTCCAGGATGGGATGTTATTGATTCCCTGCAGATCTTCATTTGGTGCAGCTACAGTCAATTGATCCAGAGCTAGTTGGAATCAAACTTGCATCTGAAGTCGAGCAGGTCTGTCTTTGTTTGGCGTATGGCAGAGTTGGCAACAACGTATTTGACCCCCTTGTCCTTCTTGTGATCTGTAAAGTAAAACAGAGAGAGAAGATCCCATGGATTCCGATTGATAAGGTCACAATTTGTGAACCTACAGATCTATCTGCGAGACCTCTCCACTGTATACTCATAGAATATAATCTGGTTATACGCGAAGGTACGCTTCTTTATGTCGAGGACTTGCTTGATTCCATCGACGAAGTGGACTGCAGTGATAGGTTGAGTATAGCGATCTAGGGATCTCTGCCTGATATGTTCTTAAGCCATAGGATGAAGACTGATCTTTTGGACCGGTGTCTCTTCCAGTAGGTTGTAGAGGAACTGGTGGATATCCTCGCTGTCTGCTTTGTCCTTAATTGGTTTATCAAGGGGTGCTGGCATAACATGGCATCCATGCTCTCCTTGATCTTTTGGACATGATCAGAGGGATGCTTTCGCTTTGGTCTGCTGCTTGCGCTTTCTAAGTCTGCTCTGGTGGTTTTGATAGGAACCCGCTGCGTCATAGCTGGTGTGACTACCCTGGTCCTTTGAGCAGGGACCCTAGGTCTGTGTGTATTTTGTTGAGGTGGAGGAGCAGCAACAATAACGCCTTCTAGAGGAACGACAACTGGAATGCACATAAGTGATGGATCTGCCACATTCACAGCTACCACCTCTTCTTCTTGTCCTCTGGATATAGGAGCAGCAGTGTCCATGGCGTATTCTGTTGATGAGGATAGAGCCAGGTCTGAATCATCTGTTTCGTAGACAGATAGAAGATCTATCACTTCTGTATTCTTTTGTAGCCCGGCTGGCTCTGCCTGAGATTCCATGGGCATATTTCCTTTGCGAAGCACCTCTGCTTGTTCTGGCGCTGGTTGGCTTTGTGCCTTCTGCCTTGAAGGATCTTACGCTTGTTGTTGTGGGGTAGAGGACGTTGGTGCAGAGGGGGCAGCCATAGGTATAGCACTTGGAATGGTTGTTGGATAGTTCTCCCCCTCTTGACGATTTTGAGGACCAGACTGGTCTGGGTCCTCATCATCGTCAAGTCGTCTCCTCTTTAATGGCTCAGCACACGGAGAGGGATCCATTCGTCATTTTGGCCTTTGCTCCTCTGCTTGAGGCATAGACTTGATTCTCTCCTCAAAGACTTTGAGAAGATCGTTGACTGCATCACCAACCTGTCGAATCTCGACGTCGGAGTGGTAGTTGAACTTGGCCAGAAAGACTTTGATGGTCTCCACTGCTTCTATGGCTTTGTTGTTGAAATTGAAAGTGAAGCTCGCCACCTTCTGCAGAAGTCTGTCACACAGAGCATTTATTGCGCTCTGAGTGACATAGTCCACAGGTACGTTTAGAGGGATGATCGTCTTTGCATCGTAGGAAGTTTACGCTTCACCCCTCTGCAAGGATGCTATGACCTTTTGCAAGGCCTCTGCATTTCATGCCGTCAATTCCATCAAAGTATCAAGACGAGAAGAATTTGTCGAAGACTCAGCTCTCAATACTGCCAAGGATGCTCGTATCTCATCCAGAGCAGGTGCAGAAGGGAACGACTCTGCACGGGCCATGATGAGTTTTAGCACTTCCAAGAAGCACCGCATAGAGGTGAAAAGGGAATGTAACTCTTCCCTTGTGACATATGCTGGTTGTGTAACCTCTGGCTCAACACATGGGCCAGATTGAGTTTCCGTTCCAGGGACGCCTTTATTCACGACTTGGTTGATGTTGGTCGGGGAAGGACTTCCAGTGGATCCTTGTGGTTCTCCTTGAGGAGAATTCACTACCACTGTTCTGTCAGGGAGAGTACCCAAGGCGAGTTCAGAGCAGGCCAGAGGACTCTCCATGAGTGGACTAAGAGACTGGTCGAGAGTCTCCAAGCCTCTTCTTCCTTCTCTCTCTCACTTCCTTTTTCCTCTATACTCTCCTCTTCTTCTTCCTCACTCTCTTCTTCTTTCTCACTCTCTTCTTCTTTTTCCTCACTCTTCTCACTTGTATAAGACCTGGCAACATCGTCGAAGTGCTCTTGGTCATCCCCTTGGTTAGGACTAGAGGATTGAGCCAAGTTTCGATGGGATTCTGCTTCTACTTTGAGTCTGGCCTCTTCCCTCAGACGAGCTATCTCTGCCTGTCGAGCTTTTTCTGCTCGCTCCTCCTCTGCTCGTACACGAGCAAGCTCAGCCAATCTCTCTTGCTCTGCTTGCTCTTCTTCTTCCTTTTTCTTCTTCTCCCTCTCTATTTTCTTTTTCCTCGCCTCCTCTCATTTCCTTTGATTCTCCCTTTCTTGCTCTACTCTCATCCTCTCTTCTTCTGCTCTCACCGCCTCTCCCTCTGCTTGAGGCCTTAATGTGTCCTCTGTTCTCTCTTCTTTGTCGGCTGTTCCTATGCATAACGAGGTTCGAGACACTGGTTCTAGTGTCTCGCGTGTACATATGTACGCTCTCCTAATCTCCTTCGTCTTCATATATGCATAGAGCTTCTTGGGAATGGGCCTTTCTGCTGCATAGCCCTCTTTGTTAATTGTTGGCCTGTTATGAGTGAGCACATTCACCTTGTGCGCATGCAGACAACCCATATCAATATTGTCGTCGTCGAGAGCAGGCCTTAGGAAAAGACCCAAAAATAGTGGAAACAACAAAGATGGCAATTGTCTTCCTTTGGCCACCTTTTGACATTTCTTGGCCACAGCAGCCTTGAACTATGTGTAGAGTATCAAGGAATAATCCAGAGATAGGTCGAAGAAGATGCCGTATAGGATTTGCAGTATGTTTGTGGAGCACATCTCGAGGCTTCCAATCTTCCCAGTCAGAGATCTATTGACCAATGTGAACAGAGTGTTCCACATTGGAGGTAAGTGTTCCCTCAGTGATTATCTCTCTATCACCGAACTTTTAAAAAATATATCTTATTTCTAAAGATATACTTTTTTCTGTTGATCCCAGATCTCTCAATAACACTAATAATCAAGTTAAGAATAACCAAATTATAGTGTTTTAATGAACAAAATGATGAACACTCAAGAACAATGTATGAACATTCAAAGAGCAATCTTGAGTGCCAATGATTTCACTTTATTCAATATGAAAAACTTAAAAAGCGACATTGTTTACAATAGGCCTAATCACCTATTTATACTAGAAGGCTAATTAAAAGATAACTATCTAGTGAGACTATTTAGCCAATCTTCTACTAACAGATAAAGTTTATCTAAACTATGGATAAGCTATAAAATAAGATAAACTTGAAGTCCAGTTGTCGATTAGTTATCTCCAGCTGTCTTCCATGGAATGATGATTGAACCTTTTCTTCATATTTTTCGTCGTATGCCTCTGGTTGAATTGCTGAAGAAAACTCTAAGAGTTGTTGACCAGAGGGGTGATGAAGATGCTCTTTCTATCGCATTTCTAGTTTTCATCGACCCTCTGGTTGTTCTCCAGACTTGGTCAATTCTTCCTTAACATCTTCATTGGTCTTCTGGTTCTTCATTAATTGTTCTTCATTACTTTTACACTTATGAATTATGGGGTCTAACAGTTTGAAAAACGACATGTGGAGGTTGAGTTATCTGCCTTACGAACCTATGCCTGAGGAAGTCCATGGATTCTTGAGATAGGTTTGGAGGATTAAGGATTATCTGCTCATCTCGATCATGGTAGAGGTACTGATGGATGTTCTCCATCATGACAGGTTTTTTTGGTAGCACCTCTGGACGTCTCCTTAGGTTCTTCATCTGTGTATGACTTCTTGTACTCTATCGATTGATGGAGGTTGCCTTGAGGAAGATAGAATGTCTGCAAGCACTGTTGGTTAGGTAGGTTGTATTGTGGATAGTTCTGGTTGGCTAGTGGGTGGTTCTGGTTGGCTACATGATGGATCTGTTTTATGGTGGTTTAGGTTCTGGTTGGGGAAGTATGGNAATAGGCCTAATCACCTATTTATACTARAAGACTAATTAGAAGATAACTATCTAATGAGACTATTTAGCTAATCTTCTACTAACAGATAAAGTTTATCTAAACTGTGGATAAACTATAAATTAAGATAAACTTGAAGTCCAGCTGTCGATTACTTATCTCCAGCTGTCTTCCATGGAATGATGATTCAACCTTATCTTCACATTTTCATCGTATGCCTCTGGTTGAATTGCTGAAGAAAACTCTAAGTGTTGTTGACCAGAGGGGTGATGAAGATGCTCTTTCCATCACATCTCTAGTTGTTCATCGACCCTCTGGTTGTTCTCCAGACTTGGTCAATTCTGCCTTAACATCTTAATCGGTCTTCTGGTTTTTCATTACTTATTGTTCTTCATTACTTTTACACTTATGAATTATGGGGTCTAACAATCCCCCCCTAAGTAATGAAAGAACAAACATGAACTAATCTATGAACAATATCGAAGAACATAGACTAATCTAAAGAAAAGCATCAAATTCCAAATTTTCATTGGATGATGAATTCTTACAGTACTGGAAGCAAAGACATTTCAATTTAAGGCAAAAATTTTAAAACTCTATTCATGATCTACCTTGAGATATTTCCCAGAAGCGCAATAGCAGTCTTCGTTAGCTGATGACTGTAGATATCTCATGAATGAGTTGTTTCCCTTCTTCCCTTGGCACATGAGTTCTACCCAGTCTCTCTCTGATGACGTTCTGAAACCACTCAAGTGTATCAGTTGAATACTTGAATGCTTCAGTTAGTCTAAAAAATTTCTTTACCCCGAACTCATTCTTGAAGACAAGTCCAAGCTCGGGTTTAGTTAAGACCGAAGCAGATCTCTTCTCCCGCAGGCCAGAAAAGTCTTCATCAGGTGGAGTACAAGAGAGTCTTTCGATGCCTAGCTGAAGAGCAATCTGAAAATCACTCTTGGCTTGATGCTTCACCAGGGTCTCCATCGTCTTCACAATCGCTCTGTTTGCCATCCCAAATCTTATGCCTTGATCCTGTCGCTGAGTTGTGAACGCATAGAGGTCGATCAAGTCATAGGGATTGAGATTGATCAAGTCATTGCCATTGAAGACGCTAACCTGACCATGGGCTCTCTCCACTGTGTACTCGATGTATTTTATAACTCTGTTGGCGAAGGTCCTCATCTTTATGTCCATAACCATCTTTATCCCATCGTTTGAAAAGACAGCCTGTGGTGGTTGGGTGGTCTGTCTAACAAACCTATGGTGTAGGAGGTCCATGGACTCTGGCGATAGAATTGGAGGATTGAGAGTCAAACTTTCATCGCGATCGTGGTATAGGTACTGATGGATATTCTCCATCATAATGGGTTCCCTTGGTGGTATCTCCGGACGTCTCCTTAGCGACTCCATGTTCTCAATTATTTCATCGACTAAGCTCTGCGGAGGGTGCCTGGATGAAGAGAGAATGTCCGCTTGCACCTGGGTTGGTTCGGTTGGGGGTTGAGTTTGGGTTATGGGTTGTGTATCGGTTGGCAATGGGATGGTTTCTTGGGTTTGCTCATGTTGGGGTGGTTCAGGTTCATCGGTTTGTGTTTGGGCTTGAGGTTGTTGAGGTGAAGAGGGTTGGATGTTTATTTGTTCGGGTTCATTGGGTAGGGTGATGAAAGGTTTTTTGGTGCGAGGAGTTGGTGATAGGGTTAATGGTAGGCTTGGTGTTGGTGAGGTAGTGAAAGGTGGGATGGTTTCTGTTGGCGGGGTTGATGGATTTTCATTGGTTGAGGAACTCAACACGATGGGTTCAGGTGTGGTAGCAAGGGGAACATGTACATTATGTACATCTTCAAAGGGCTGAGTCTCTGGTTCCCTTTCTTGGGTTTCTTGGTTTGGTGACGGTGGGTTTTGTGTTTGTTGGTGGGATGATGAAGGTACAACGGATGGTGCTTCCTGAGTTGTAGCAGCTGGGTTCTCCCCCTCATGAGGACCAAGACCATGATCATCTTGGTCTGGATCCTCATGCCTTGGTCTCTTCTGCGGGCGGCTGGCATAGCATGAAGCTCTGCTTCTCTTCTTCTTGAGGCGGTGGGAGGCCAGGTAGGCTCTCATAGCCTTTCTTCTTCGATCGGCCTCCATGGTTTGTAGGAAGGAGGCGGTGCGTGCTTGTTGATCAGCAAGGCTCTGGGAGAGAGCCTTGGTAGGTTGAGCCGCTCGATGTATGAATTTAGCACTTGATGATATTTGCTACACAGAAGACATCATCAAGACTCTTGATGATATTTGCTACAATTGGCCATCGAATGAGGACTCCAGCGAGCCCCTAAAGTGGCTGTCCAAAATTGAGAAGAACTGCATGTCTGCGGTGTGGCAATAATTGTTCTCCCATTTCATCCAATACATGGGAGGCAAGATAGGTGTCCATGACCAGGATTCTAGAGTCGCTCTCAACATCGAGGTTTCTGTCATACACCAACTGAAGGTCAACTATGCTGAGTTAATCTTTGAAGACCTAGTACTGAAGCTGAACAAGTGCCAATGCGAGAATGTGGTACCATACACCAGGTTCTTATGCATTGTGTTTTGCAAGATCTTCGGAAACAAGTACCTGCATGAAGGTAATATGCCCATCCATAGGCTTGGGTCTTGTATCTTGTACCACAAGTTTAAACCTATAGATGTTGGTCTTTTTGCGCCAATCCTGGCTATTGCAAATAGCTCTCCCTCTCTACCTTTTTTTTCTATTTATCTGCTTTCTCAGTCTATCCCAACCACCACAATCTTATCCTCGAATGGGACACAATCTCAAGCCCATCTTGGTCCTTCATTGAGGGCCAAGAAAGCCAAAAAGGGCCCAGCCAAGTCGCTGACTGTTACCTCTCAATAGGTTTCAGTCATTGAAACAAGCCTTATTCCTAAGGCGCTTTCTCTGCTACCCCTTCCTAGCTTTTCATTGATCTCATCAGATAGTGTCGTACACGTGGCAAGTCACCCAACCGCCTCAGTAACCCAAATCAGTGACGGTGAGAATATTAGCATCGCCACTGTTGAACACTCATTTCCTTTCTCAGCCGTTGTCACTTCTCCCTCTCCCTTGGTCTCTACTACATATGCTAGTGACTCACCAGTGGTTATCCCCACTGATGATGAAGAACCTACCACTGGACCTGAGGTAGCTCCTCTCGAGGTGCCTCAGACACATGACGCTTATCCTCTCGAAGGATATTTTGAGACCAACAGTGTCAATCCTTTGGATGGCACTGAGGACCCTTCAGGTATTCCACATTCACCCTACCCTTTCATTTCTTCTAACTTAGAGCCTCTTAAGGTTCAATTTTTCCTTCCTTTTCAGGTCCTTCTACTACGGAGTCCACAACTATGCAGACAGATGTCTATGACATGGTTGAGGACATCAAGATCCTTCTCACTGCTGTTGCGATAGTCTTGGAAAATATGGACCAAGTCCACCAAGACATGCCCATTAAGGAAGACCTCATCCACGACCTCTTTACTGTCAAAGCGAAGGTCTGTGAGGTGAAGGACATACTAAAGACGGTGCAAGTTAAATGCGCACCAACACTGAGGCCATCAACGCCTTAAACAGCAAAGCCGATGAAGTGCAAGTCCAGCTCGCCGAGCATGATGAGCTCCTCCAGCATATTCTGACGCTTCTCCAACGTCCGGCCCCGGTCCTTGAACCTTCGTTCACTGATGCTGACTGCCAATCCCTGGACCGGGTGACCGAGTTCAATCTAATGCAAGCCGAGGCCCTCTCAAACCTTGAGCTTCAAACTGAAGATCTCTAACAACATCTTAATGACCTCACTTCTTCTATTGCTAATGAAAAGCTGACCCTCTAGCAATGATCCCTCAATTTGAGGATGCCATCACGTTCAACGAAGCAGAAGCTGATGCTGACGCTGAGGATGATGATGACACTATTATAGCTCTAGCTATTGATGAAGACCTTCCTCTCACCTCTGCGTTATATGTTGGTGATGAGGAAAGTGATGAGGAATATGATGCATATGAAGATCTTCCTCTCTCTCACAGTTCAGCATCACTCAAGACCGGCACCATCTCAAAAGGGTATCTCCCTAAGGGAATCTACATCCCAAATGGGATAAATCTAAGGGGAACCAACACACCACCAAAAAAAACAAAGGTGTTGCTGAAGAGGGAAATCTATCTATCATCTTCAAGAAGATAGATCCCACCAAGATCACCCAGAGCTTCAGGTTTGCCCCTTTTTCACCCGAAACTGAAGCCTTTCTCCTAAATTCTTCTTTGATCCCCCTTGGTCCTCCAGATGAAAGGATTCCTTCTATTCCAACATATGGAGTTCTCTCTGATCAACAGATGATTCACCTGATGAGTCAACTCAACCAAGCCAGAGTAAAAATCCCTCTTCGCACTTCTAGTTGTGGTGAGTTTGACTTCCCCACTGATGCTGAATGTGAGGAAGCTCTCAAGGCTGAAGAATATCTACGCATACAACAAAAACAAATGGAAGACAACTTAAAGCTAAAGCTGAAGAAGAACGAATCGGTCAAGGCTCAGTTGCTCTCCCAAGTTGAACATGAACATCAGAAAGCACTGACGCTGAAAGACCGCGACCAGAGATGGTGTGAAGAAAGATTGAAGAAAAGGATAAGTTCCCACAGGATTTCAAAAGTCACTATCAATGGATGGATGAAGGATGATAGATTTCTCATCTCCATGGTCATCTTTAGAGACAACCTTGAGGCTGTCACCGAGTATCCTTCATATCTCAGGCAATAGGACTACAATGAATGGCTGGATATTCGTCAAGCCATTCAGCGTTCAAAGTCCAAACACCATCCAATAATCGAAGATATCCTGAATGATCTCTTCAAGAAGGTATCGAAGTTTGTTGTTGTCCCTCCAGTGCTTACGAAGCTGCCCACAAGAAGAAGAAACCATTCAGATCCTAATGATGGACCTTCTCATAGGAATAAACATGAAACAAGTTCTCCTTAGAGGAAATTCTAAAGGATCTAAAGAAAGCAAATATCTCAAAGATGAACCTGACACTGCCAGTGAAGGGTCCTTACATACCCAACACTATGCATGTGAAGCTTGAGTATGGATTAATTTTCCTCGACTATGACGGCGAATACAGCTTCCAGCGTGTATCTGAGTTCCACCTCTGTCCAATAGACCATCTAGAATATCTCAAATCTTGGTTGGACAATGACCTACCTAGTGAGGTGATGAATCGTAGGATTAGAAAGGAGTTACTATGAAGAAATAATATTGGAGAAGACGTACCAGGGTATATCGACTTCAGCGACTTAGAATAGTTAACTTTCCATCTTGTAATCTTGTTTTTCTTGTTTTTCTTTCTTTTCTTTAAATGTATAATATATATGTAATAGGTCTAGCAATCACAGATGTAACACTTGTAATTTTTTTCAATGATGAAATACAATGATATCTTCAGTGTCACTGACAAAGATTGCATGAAAAGAGTAATAGGGACAAGTATCCATGAGTTCCAAATCTCTTTCTTTCACTGACAACTTTCAGTCAGTGAATATGCTTTCATTTTCTGTTTATATTTGTGTTTTTTCTTTTAAACTTGTAATCGTTTACATACTTACTTACATAAGTAAACTGTATCACTGAAAAAGATCCCAAAATAGTTAAAAGGGACATGTATTTTACTTATACGTTTTCCTTACTATTATTACTTAGGCAATTTTCTTTATGTTGCTTTGTCATCATCAAATAGGGGGAGATTGTTGATCCTCTCTCTCTCATTGATTTGATGATGATCCATTTTACCTTACTAAGTATAGTATTTATGTTATTCAGTTTCAACGATCATCACTGAGTTTGTTCAGTGATCGCTGAACATGTATTGTAATTTCTTCAGAGACTGTTATACTTCAAGAGGACAAAACTCACACCATAGATCCTTCAGCGATGTTGAATAAAGAAGCTAAAGATTAGAGACCAACAAGTTTGTGATCTGAAGCGCATTCAGTAATTATAAGCTCGTCTACATATGTGTGAAGTTTTGCTCAAGTTTCAACGAATATTGAAGAGACTTTTCAGCGTCATCCTAATATACAACAATCAAATGAAACTTAACAAGCACGATTGTTTTTGTCATGTCCTCCCTTACACAAAGGACAAACCCATACCTTTTCTAAAATATAGTATAGTATGGAGCCACTTCGTTGACTATAGTGCTTACCTACTTTATGAAAAGAGGACTGCTTATATACAACCAAAAGGACTGTTTACTGTAGCAAAGGACAAACTTTCCTTCAAAATCTTGACACATGCTTTGTACCTTCTGAATTGCATTTAATGCAATGTGTATAAATAACTGAGTGTTCTCCTCTCAGTTATTATCTTCCTCACTACTAACTTACCCAAGAGTTACTTCTCTCTCTACTCTCTATCTAAAAGAAAGAATCACTTTGAACAAGTGAAGAGCACTTTGATTCTTATCTTTATTTTTTGTAGAAAATATTTTCTCTTTGTTATTTGTAATTGTGTGTACCTTAGATTGTTTAAATAAGTTCTTTACCTTATCTCTTCCGCAAACAATTTGTAAAATTTGTATTGATCTTCTTTATCAATATATAACTTTTATAAGTGAACGTTTATGTGTTTGTATTCATCCCCCCCCCTTCTACAAACTGATTACCTATAACTCTTGTAGATCTGGTTGGGACCAACAGTACCTACCCAGGATCTGATTTTGCATACGCTATGTTGTGGATCACAACTTTTACTTGGTGTAGTATAGATGGGCTTGTTCATCTCATCAGATAAACCACACAAATTGCCCACATAGCATCTCATATTTTATATATATGTTTAAATATATATGTATTTATACATATAATCATTTATCAAATGAAAATAATTAATACATTTCTGATTGTTTATTAAATTTTCAGTTTTTAGTTTTTTTTGTTCCTATGTTACAAATTCATTGTTTGAGTTATTCATTTGTCTTTTCTCAAAAATTGTGGTTGAAGTTATTATATAAGTTAACTTTTATAAGATATAGAGTAAATTACGAATCTCGTCCATGTGGTTATAAGAAATTTGGATTGGGTTCCTCAAATGAAATAATTACAAGCATGGTCATTGTGGTTTTAATTTTGTTAAGGATTGGGTCCCTCCATTTAACTCTGATAACTTAGCTTTGTTAAGTCAAGGGTCTTTCTTTCATTTTAAATAAAATGTAAAATATACACATAACCTTCCCCTGCCAGACAATTCTATAAACCTTCCACTGCCGATAGCCTCACCTTCTAGCATCTTCTCCAATCTCACTGCTCCCATCGTGTCACCTTCCTATTCTTCTATGATCTTCCTTTTACCCCATTTTACTAACATATCGTCGCCCCCATCAAATTTTCAACTGAAGGATTGAGTTAGAGAAAGGGAACCAATGAACATCAACCGCACGCTCCACCTCAAGATCTGCAAATATTTGTTGTGTCTGTTTAAAAAAGCAAAAATATGATTTCTTACTAATAGCCAACTCTAACACATAGATGAAGAAACATTGATTTCATGAAACTTTGAAACCAAAATAAGAAAACCAGTAGCATCTCACGAAATCAAGAAAAGAAAATCAAGATCGATGCAAAAAACAACAGGGAGGAGGAGATAGAAAATCAAGACCCCTTATTTAACACAGGCTTTTCAACAGAGTTAGAGTAAGGGACCCAATTCGTAATGAAAATGAAACCACAGTGATGCTCTAATGTATTTATTTTGTTTGAAGGACCTAATTCATAGTTGTAGTATAACCACAGGAACCAAATTTGTCATTTACTCTAATATTTGGATTCATTATAAACTATTTTGTTTGCATTATGCCTTTTTGAATTACGTATTTAGTGGGTGTTTGAGATTGCTTATTTAAAACATCTTATGTTTTTTATAAAAACGTTTATCAACTTATGTGGTTTCAAACTGTAATTTTATAAAAAGTGTTTGAATTAGCTTATGACGGTACCAAAATGTAATAAACTGATAAGTATTTTTTCCATCCAAACAATAATAACTCCTTATGAACTGTGATAACTGGATCCTGATTATCACCCAAGGTAATTAATGTGTGATTACTTGATAAATGATTATGTGATAGCATGATAAATTTGTTACATTTGATCATGCTAGTATGTGAAAATTATGTGCATAATGTAGATGCATGTATGAGAGTATGTATATGTGGTAAGTCAAAATGAAATGCATATATAATATGGTATGTATACATGAGCATACATGCATATTGTGTGTGTGAGTATGAATGCATGTCATGTATATGCATGAAGTGGGTGTACATGGGAAGGGGGCTGTTTAGCCGACCTTCCAGTTTTAGAAAGGTATAAAGGGAGGGCTTAGCCTCCATTTCTCTTCTTCTTGCTATTTTAAAAGTTTGAGCGATTTAAAGAAAGAGGAGGTTGATCGGATACTTTTTGAAGCAAAGTAGATTCAATTATTTTCAAAAGGCTGTTAAGGTGAGTGATTCTTACTACTTTTTAACTCTTCATAATTCTATATTTGAGTATAGAACTTTACTTTTGATTTAAAAATTATTCACTGGAGTGTTGTCCGGATTAGTCTTAAACAGGACAAGTGTTAGGCGGATTAGCCTTAATCCGGTCAAGGCATAAGCGATTTAAACCATAAACTGGATAAGGGTTGGGCGATTTAAACCCTAAACCGGTTAAGGCTTAAGCGGTTTAGTCTTAAACCGAACAAGTGTTGACCGATTTATGATTATTGAGTTTATACCAAGAATTTTGAACGGAGAAGTAGGAATACGACTAAATGGTGTCCGGATTATCTTTTTTATCGGACAAGCCTTAGGCGATGTATTGTCTAGACTTGTTATCCGGAAAAAGTGTTGGAATTTATTATAAGTGTTAAATCGGACAAGCCTTGAGTGATGTGTTGTCCGGATTTGGTATACCGGCCAAGAATTGACCGGAGATGAAGTCCGGCCAAGCCAAGTTGACCGGATTTGTACAATGCCTTGTGCTTGATTGATAAAATTGTTATTTTATCATAAAATAGAAAATTTTGATATAAATGATTTTGGATTGATAATAATTCCATCGACAGCGGTTTATTTGGAATTGTTTTTGTAAAATGTTTTGATGAGGAAATAAGGGTGACATATCAAGAAGAGATGTACATTTGATATAAGGGTGGCATTTTTATGTGTGTTGAATGATATAACCCTTTCTATTATATCCCTTAAGATTACCGTGGTTTGGAATCTTTATTTCTTTGTGATTTAAAGATTTAGGATCAAGGTTCTTATTGGAAATCGTAGTCTGGATGTTATTGAGGAGAAAATAACAGGTTTGGCCTGAAACTTTAAATTAACCTTGTTTGATTAGAAAAAGTTTAAAACTGACATTATATGAAACCTGGTTGGTTCAAAGGTATGTTCTTTGAAAAAGGGAAGGAACTGGTAATATACCTCATTTGTTCGTAAATTGATTATATATGTGAAAAGTTGTTTTGTTTAAAAAGTTTTGGTTATTATCACCCTGCAATAACTTAAATAGGGTAACTCACTAGACCTTTCGGTCTAACCCTCGTTTTGCGATTTTAACTATGTATTGCAGAAGGTACGGACGGTAAGGGGAAGGGGAAAATGTGATATTTTCCTAAATGCTTATCTACATGAAGAATTGTTTATGATGTATAGTTTTGATTGATGAACGATGATTAGTACAAGAAATGTATTTTGAATTTTGAGCCATGTATTTTATACTAGTAGATTCTTGTACTGTGGGACCTAAGTGGTGTATAAACATGTATTTCTTTCGTGTGAAGTATATGTTACATGCAATGTGTGATATGGGGTGTTACAGAAAGTGGTATCAAAGCCTGAGTTTAAGGGATTTAGGTATTTAACAGCATGATACCTAGACTTAAACTGTTTATTGCATGTTAAGGGTCTCAGACATAGTTAGTACCATTGGAAATAAATATGATGGGTTGAAAGAACAGTGTGCAAGGTAAATTTTAATTACATCTAGCTAGTGTAATTATGAATTTACAGGTACACATCTGAACTTAAATACTTCATTGTATTTGGGAATGTGAATACGTGATTATTAATACTAAACTCTGCAGATGTCTAGCCGAACTAGAAGATCTGAAAGAACGGCTCGTCTAGAGTCTGAAGAAAGGGAAGAATCACCTGTTAATCTTCCAACTAGCACATCCGGAAGTAGAGGTCGGGGAAGACCAATGGGACGAGGCAGAGGAAGAAATCAGTCTCAAGGGAGGGGTCGTACTGAAGTTCATTATGAACCTGAAGATTCCCATTCTGGGAATGTTCAGGAGAGATCGGTGCCACACCCTGAATATGTAACTAGGGACATGTTGGCAGAAGAGATGGGGAAATTGCTAGAAACTCTAACTTCTATGGGAATACCAGCCAGGGTAGAAACAGAAAGAGTAAAAATTCATCCCTCGGTACCAGTTACTCACAACAAGGAGGGAGATATTAAAATGATTTTGGCATGCAAGCCACCAACATTTTCTGGAGAAAAGGATCCAGTGAAAGCCGTATGCTGGATCAAAGAAATGGAATATGTGTTCAACACCATTCGGTGTTCGGAAACAGATGAAGTTCGATTTGCTGTTTCCGTATTAAAGTCAAATGCTTTGTTCTGGTGGGAAGTTGAATCAACAGCCAGAATAGATGTTTTACAATCATTGTCTTGGGCAGAATTCGGGGACCGATTCAAGAATCAGTTTTGCCCTAAAACAACAGTGAGACAAATGGAAGAAGATTTCCTAAAGCTACAATAGAGAAATGGAACAGTTCGGGAATATACTGAGAGATTTATTGAATACTCTCGCTTTGCGGAACACTACGTTTCAACAGAATCTAGAAAGATAGAAAGGTATATTTGGGGTTTGAAACCCTCAATTAGAGTGTTTGTTATTGCTATGAACACCAATACCTTTTCATTAAGGGTAGATGCAGCCGAAGTGATCGAACAAAATAAGAACCGATAGCCAGAAGGAAAGGTTGTAGAGAAGAGAAAATGGGAGGGGCCTTCATCTTTTCGAGGACCAAAAACAGTAAGATATGATAACAGATCTGAGTAGAAGATCAGTGAGAAAGTCTGCTCACAGTGCCGATAGGTTCATCAGGGTGAATGCAAGATGGACCCAAGAAAATGTTATAAGTGCGATGAAGTAGGCCATCTGTCTAGAAGTTGCCCGGCTAATCGAAAGTGCTTTAACTGTAACTCTTCGGATCATATTCGACCGAATTGTCCCTTTTTAAGAACTCCGCAATTAACAATGGGGAGTAACGTGTCGGGTACTCGGGGAAGGCCTACTGTGAACAGAGGAGGGCAAGGAGGGGCACGGGAACGGTCCTTCCAGATGACTAAGAACGAGGCAGAAGCATCACCGTATGTAGTAACAGGTACATTCCTT
>NC_037539.1:27229233-27241910 GCF_001531365.2 Cynara cardunculus var. scolymus
TATTGTTATTGAGGGTTGTGAACTCCCGATTCGGTTGTTTCCCATGCCGATGAAGGAATTTGATGTAGTGGTGGGTATGGATTGGTTGGTAAGGTATCAGGCTAGTATTATCTGTAATCAGAAAATGATTAGAATTATTCTGCCAGACCAAGGAACAGTTGTTATTTATGGTGATCGCCAGAATCACCATACCAGTATTTTATCAGTAATGAAAGCCAAAAAAAGTATTCGGAAGAAGTGCCAATGATGTTTGGCATACGTAATTGATCTGAAGAAAGAGAAGAGAAAAGAAGAATCGATTCCGATTGTTAGTGAATATCCAGAAGTCTTTCCAGAAGACTTATTTGGATTACCACCAGACAAAGTCATTGAATTCCAAATCAATCTTGTACCAGGGGCTGCACCAGTAGAAAAGGTGCCACACCGGTTAGCTCCATCTGAATTGAAAGAACTGGTTGCACAGTTGAAAGATTTAACTAACAAAGGATTTGTTAGGCCCAACACTTCACCTTGGGGTGCTCCGGTCTTATTCGTCAAGAAGAAGGATGGGTCTATGCGAATGTGTATAGACTATCGTGAATTGAATAAATTGACAATTAAAAACAAATATCCTTTACCAAGGATTGATGACTTGTTCAACCAATTGGTGGGAGCAAGTTATTTCTCCAAGATTGATTTAAGGTCAGGGTATCATCAGCTCAAAGTCAGGGAAGAAGATGTTGCCACAACAGCATTCAGAACAAGGTACGGGCATCACGAATTCTTAGTTATGCCATCCGGCTTAACTAATGCGCCCACAGCCTTTATGGATTTGATGAATAGGGTATGTAAGGAATATCTTGATAAATTCATTGTTGTATTTATCGATGATATTCTTATATACTCTAAGACTGAAAAAGAACATGCAAAACATCTTCGTCTGATATTAGAATTATTGAAGAAAGAAAGGTTGTATGCAAAGCTATCTAAATGTGAGTTCTGGTTAAGAGAAGTATAATTTCTGGGACATGTCATCTCAGAAGCAGGAGTAAAAATAGATCCAGCAAAAATAGAGGCAATTGCAAGATGGGAAGCTCCGAAAGATCCTTATGAAGTCCGAAGCTTTTTGGTATTGGTTGGTTATTACCGTAAGTTCATTCAGAACTTTTCTAAGATAGTCGTGCCATTGACTAATTTGACTCGGAATAACGTTAAATTCCAATGGGAAGGAGAACAACAAGAAGCCTTTCAATTATTAAAAGATCATCTTTGCAGCGCACCGGTATTAACTCTACCAGATGGATCTGAAGACTTTGTGGTTTACAACAATGCATCAAAGTTAGGGTTAGGATGTGTTCTGATGCAGAGAGAAAAAGTGATTTCTTATGCGTCAAGACAATTGAAAGATCATGAGAAGTAGTGTCCAACCCATGACATGGAATTAGCTGCAGTGGTATTTGCTCTGAAAATTTGGAGACATTATCTTCTGGGAACAAAGTGTCAGATTTTTACTGATCATAAGAGGTTACAACATTTGTTCAACCAGAAAGAATTAAATATGCGACAGCGTCGGTGGATTGAGCTGGTTAATGATTACGATTGTGAAATCCTCTACCACCCGGGAAAAGCTAACGTAGTAGCTGATGCCTTGAGCAGGAAAGAAAAGAGTGGAACCATTAAAGCAGTGGCAATGAGAATGAATTTGGTCCCTGACATTCGTAAGGAAATTCAGAGATGTCAACAAGAAGCTATAAAAGAAGAATTTGTTAAAACAGAAAAGTTGGGTAAGATGATCTCAACCTTGGAACAGAATGACGAAGGACTAATGTGCTTTCAAGGGTGAATCTGGGTACCATGTTTTGGAGATATCTGAAACACTATATTAAATGAAAGCCATAAGTCCCGATACTCTATCCATCCAGGTACCAATAAGATGTACAGAGATTTAAAACCTTTTTATTGGTGGCCCGGATTGAAGAAAGACATAGCTAGATATGTGGAGCAATGTCTGACATGCTTACAGGTTAAGATTGAACATCAGAACCGTATGGAAGTCTTCAATCTTTAGAGATACCTGTATGAAAATGGGATCACATTACAATGGATTTCGTTATGAAGTTACCTCGAACTCCAAAGGAGTATGATGCGATCTGGGTAATTGTTGATCGTCTGTCTAAATCTGCGCGTTTTCTACCAATAAGAGAGAAGTACTCTTTAGAAAAACTAGCATATATTTACATCAAAGAAATTGTTACACGATACGGTGTTCCATTGTCCATCATCTCTAATAAAGATAGTCGGTTTACTTCAAAGTTCTGGGAAGGGTTACAGAAAGCTTTGGGGTTTGAAATCCGACTAAGTACAACTTATCATCCACAAACTGACGGGAGAGTGAAAGAACTATCCAGACTCTCGAAGATATGTTGAGAAGTTGTATTATTGACTTCGGGGGATTGTGGGAAGATCACTTGCCATTGATAGACTTTGCATATAACAATAGTTACCATTCCAGCATCCAAGCGGCACCGTATGAAGTGTTGTATGGACGTAAATGCCGAACGTCGTTGTGTTGGAATGAAGTGGGTGAAAGCCAGTTAACAGGTCCTGGGATTATCCAAGAAACTTCTGAAAAGATTGAGCAGATCCGCGAAAGAATCAAAACAGCACAAGATCGCCAGAAAAGATATGCGGATAATCGTCGAAAGCCAATTGAATTTAGTGTAGGTGATTTTGTGATGTTGAAAGTTTCGCCATGGAAGGGTGCTGTCAGATTTGGAAAGAAAGGAAAGCTCAGTCCGAGGTATGTGGGACCGTTCAGAATATGTAAGTAAATTGGGTCAGTAGCATATCAGTTAGAGCTGCCAGAAGAGCTGAGTCTAATTCACAACACTTTTCACGTGTCGAATCTGCAGAAATGTTTGGCTGATCTGAATCTAGCTATACCGATGCCAAAGATTAAATTAGACAGTAAACTAAACTTTATGGAAACACCGGAAGCCATTATTGATCAAAAGATTAGGGTGTTGAGAAACAAAAAGATAAGTCTGGTTAAGGTACAGTGGAAGTTTCACAAAGGACCAGAAGCGACATAGGAATTAGAATCAAAGATGAAATCAGAATACCCTTAGCTCTTTCATTAAAGGAATTCCGGGACGAAATTCTTTTGAGGGGTGGATAATGTGATAACTGAATCCTGATTATCACCTAAGGTAATTAATGTGTGATTACTTGATAAGTGATTACGTGATATCATGATAAATTTGTTATATCTGATCATGCTAGTATGTGAAAATTATGTGCATAATGTAGATGCATGTATGAGAGTATGTATATGTGGTAAGTCAAAATGAAATCCATATTTAATATGGTATGTATACATGAGCATACATGCATATTGTGTGTGTGAGTATGAATGCATGTCATGTGTATGCATGAAGTGGGTGTACGTGGGAAGGGGGTTGTTTAGCCGACCTTCAGTTTTAGAAAGGTATAAAGGGAGGGCTTAGCCTCCATTTATCTTCTTCTTGCTATTTTAAAAGTTTGAGCGATTTAAAGAAAGAGGAGGTTGACCGGATACTTTTTGAAGCAAAGTAGATTCAATTATTTTCAAAAGGATTTTAAGGTGAGTGATTCTTACTACTTTTTAACTCTTCATAATTGTATATTTGAGTACAGAACTTTACTTTTGATTTAAAAATTATTCACTGGAGTGTTGTCCGGATGAGTCTTAAACCGGACAAGTGTTAGGCGGATTAGCCTTAATCCGGTCAAGGCATAAGCGATTTAAACCATAAACCGGATAAGGGTTGGACGATTTAAACCCTAAACTGGTTAAGGGTTAAGCGGTTTAGTCTTAAACCGAACAAGTGTTGAGCGATTTATGATTATTGTGTTTATACCAAGTATTTTGAACGACGAAGTAGGAGTACGACTAAATGGTGTCCGGATTATCTTTTTTATCAGACAAGCCTTAGGCGATGTATTGTCCGGACTTGTTATCCGGAAAAAAGTGTTGGAATTTATTCCAAGTGTTAAATCGGACAAGCCTTGAGAGATGTGTTGTCCGGATTTGGTAAACCGGCCAAGAATTGACCGGAGATGAAGTCCGGCCAAGCCAAGTTGACCGGATTTGTACTATGCCTTGTGCTTGATTGATAAAAATTGTTATTTTATCATAAAATAGAAAATTTGATATAAATGATTTTGGATTGATAATAATTCAATTGGCTGCGGTCTATTTGGAATTGTTTTGTAAAATGTTATGATGAGGAAATAAGGGTGACATATCAAGAAGAGGTGTACATTTGATATAAGGGTGACATTTGTATGTGTGTTGAATGATATAACTCTTTCTATTATATCCCTTAAGATTCCCGTGGTTTGGAATCTTTATTTATTTGTGATTTAAAGATTTAGGATCAAGGTTCTTATTGGAAATAGTAGTCTGGATGTTATTGAGGAGAAAATAACAAGTTTGGCTTGAAACTTTAAATAAACCTTGTTTGATTAGAAATGGTTTAAAAGTGGCATTATATGAAACCTGGTTGGTTCAAAGGTATGTTATTTGAATAGCTGAATGCTTGGCTTGAGAAGGGGAAGGAACTGATAATATGCCCCATTTGTTCGTATATTAATTATATATGTGAAAAGTTGTTTTATTTAAAAAGTTTTGGTAATTATCACCCTGCAATAACTTAAATAGGGTAACTCACTAGACCGTTCGGTCTAACCTTCGTTTTGTGATTTTAACTATGTATTGCAGGAGGTACGGACAGTAAGGGAAAGGGGAAAATGTGATATTTTCCTAAATGCTTATCTACATGAAGAATTGTTTATGATGTATAGTTTTGATTGATGAACGATGATTAGTACAAGAAATGTATTTTGAATTTTGAGTCATGTATTTTATACTGGTAGATTCTTGTACTGTGGGACCTAAGTGGTGTATAAACATTTATTTCTTTCGTGTGAATTATATGTTACATGCAATGTGTGATATGGGGTGTTACATGAATGGTACCATACATGAATAAGTTAATAAGTTAGAAGAGAATAACTTATAAAAAACTTCTTTTTTATTGGTGCCAAACCAGTATAAGTATTTTCTTTTTCTCCATCCAAACACTAAACACTCATTATCGGTACCACACCAGAATAAGTTAATAAGTACTTTAAATAAGCAATTTCGAACACCCACTTAGTAAGTACTGAAAGTTTTTATTTTATGAAATATAAGAGCATCATCATCGAGTTTTTTCAGAAGTTGTGATTGTATAATTATTGTATTGAAATGCGTTAGGCTCAAAATGTGGTGCGGTTTTTTACGCTTTGAGGCATATGCGGTGCGGTTTGGAAAAATCTTCAAACCACATGTGTGGTGCTGTTTGTGGTTTGACTCTATACCAAATCGCACCACGAACACCCCTCATTAGTCACACCCAAAACATAAATAAAATAAATCGTTATAATCATCATTATCATTAATAAAATATAATTTTTTTTTTGTTAACGTTGGATCTATTTTATAAGGACAAATGTTCTAAAAACTGAAAATTTTAGTTTGATAAAAAAAAATTGTTTACTAGTAACATAACTTGTTCCACATAAAACCTGCTCCAAAGACACCAATGTAAACTGACTTTTTTTTAGGTCAATCAGCAGCTAAAACTAGCCGCAGGGTTAGGATTAAACTCAAGATCTAATTTGTATTGGAACAAAGTCGTCTCACTATATTACAAACTAAGTTCATATAAAAGATAAAAGTCTAACAATTTATAAAAAAAAGCTATTTACATTGTTAATTATATTTTAAAACAAGATAAATCATGCATATTTTTTATAAATTTAATGATTAAATTATAACAAAATTAGTAATAAAAAAGTTAAAAGTTTCACCCTTTTCAAGATAATTCCATACCTTATTCACGAAGTAATTGGTACATCACGATGATATCATCTTGTTATTACTACAATACCCTTCATTACATAAACTCTTGTTTTTCAAATAAGAATTCACTTTTAGATTGGTATTTTAATTTTTAAAATCCAGAATAATAATTATTATTATCACGGTGTAAGTAGATATTCGTCAGGAATGCGAATATCGAAGCAGGTTTTGATCGAAATCATCAACTGATGTTTTCATTCAATTTCGTTTAATTAGAATAAATCAAAACAGCTCTAAATCATGTTGATTAGATTCAACTTCATGTTCTTAAATTAACTTTTTTCTGTTATATAATAACATGAATCGTTTCATAAATAAGCGATATTAACGTAAAATCAAATAATTTAAATTTAATAATTTTGTTTATAAGATTATATTGGAGCAACAAAACATAATCACATAATTTAACTCTATTAATCATTAAACCTATATCAAATCATTTGAGATAACTGAAACCGATTGATTTTGATTTATTTCGAAATGATTTGTTGGGTCGATGGTTAAAAGATACACACCTACACAAAGAAGATCGATATAAGCATAAATAATCCATTTGGTTGCTTTTTTTGGAATTTTTGTGTTTTGGAAGTAAAAAGTTATCATTAAAAGATCAACTAAGTAATCATGTCATATTTATCTCATAAGGTAAATGGAAATTTGTTATTATATAGACTATAGACTATAGACTATAGGCCAAGACTTATGAAAGAATCTTAAAGAAATAGAAACATGAATCGTTAAAGTAATTGATTCAGCAAATAGATAAAATATAGGTTATGTTGGACAAATATATACTAACTTATTTTTTGAGCTTATTTTTGAAATCCTGTTTGAATGTGTGAAAAGTAATTTATAAGTTAAATGATTAAAACGCTACTTGGATTAACGTTTTTGGAGCTTTGTAAGAGCATCTCCAAATGCGATGTTCTTAGAGCATCTTTTCCAGCTGTTGTTCCCCTGCTAAGGGCAGATTCTTACGTGTTACTCTCCTGTCCGCATGGAAACACCACTTCTCGTCCGACTAATAGGGCCAGTTATATCAGAGTCATTATGTTGGAGTTAAGTCGGATAGCTTCACATCTTTCAGGAGTATATTTATGTACTTGCTCATGATCATGGTTTAAATAGATCGATTTTGTTGGTTTTTTATAAGAACCTCTTTTTTGTACCTTTTGTTGCTAACTCATCTCCAACTCATCAAATTAAGAACTCTCTTAAAAGTCCATAATGATACTTTAATATATATATTGATAATTATAAAGTCAAGAAAATGTCACTCCTCACAAAATTCATGATAAGAACCAAAGTTTTTGTTCAAACATCTAGAACACATAAGGTTCTTATAAGAACCTTTCCACGATGAAAGTTTTTACAAACAACTACACTTTTTGCTAATAAGAACCTTACATTGGAGATGCGCTTATTAGCAAAAAAATGTAGTGGTTTGTAAAAACTATCATTGTGGAGAGGTTCTTATAAGAACCTCATGCTCTTTAGGTACTTGAATAAGAACTTTGGTTCTTATCATAAAGTTTGTGAGAAGTGACATTTTTCTTATTTTTATTTTATTTTCCTGACTTTACAATTATTAATATATACTAAAATAATAATTATTGATGTAAAAAAAAATCAATGAGACCCACAAAAAGAAACTTCTAATAAGAACTATCATTTTGGACTTTTAAGAGAGTTCTTAATAGGCATGGCAACAACGCAGGGATGGGGCGGGTTTTGTAATCCCAGACCCCGGTTTTTGTAACAGCTATGGGGATTAACATACCATCCCCGATTTATTTTCCGATCAAACCCCAGTCAAATCTCGATCCTCGTCTTTGGTCAAGACCTAATTTTAGAAAATAAATAATATATATATATATATATATGTATATATATATATATATATATATATATATTACGTAAAATATATTAATAAAGTTATATACCATGTACGGGGCAGGTTTGGGGGGGGTACAATACCCGGTCCCGACCCTAACCCCGGTTTAAGTCTACTGCGGATCCCCGGTCCCGCGACCCGTTTTAGCGGGGAATCTATGTCTCCGTTCGAGTCGGGTGAGCCGGGATCCCCACCATGTCGGGGCAGTCGCTATCCTTATTCCTTATTCTTAGTTTGATAAATTGAAGATAAGTTAGCAACAAAAAGTGCAAAAAAAGAGGTTTTTGAGATGCTCTTAAAACATTTCTACTTATAACCTTGATTAATATTAATTATGAATAAATATTACAAATTTTTCTACTTTCATAAATTTTATTATTATAGAATTGTACTTCTAGATTTTATTATTACACTAACGTACTTTCAAATTTTTTTTACTAGAAAATACTCGCGCAATGCAGCGAGATACATATTTATTTTAATGTTTTTTTTTGTCTTTGTTGATATAACACGGTTTATGTAGTTTTGAGAAAGATAATGTTTTTACTTTTGAATAAAAATAAATTTGAAGAGATTATAAAAAATTTAAAAAATATATATATATATATATATATNTACAACCAATACAACCCAATCAATTAAGATATTTATGAAAATTATGAGAGTTCATTTATTATGATTTGAATATTTATGAAATATGACTAAGGTTCATTAATTATAATCAATATTTTATATTATGAAACAATCAAAACTTTTATGGAATTGCATATTCATCAAATTAAATGGACGGTTGAAATTGAGTTGTATTGGTTATACAAATGTAAGAAGTTGCATAGTAACTCACTTCTGTATATATAGAGGAACAATCAAATGCAAACCATCCAATTTGTACAAATCGTGCAAACCACCTCATCCGTCGATTTCATTGTCTAATCTTATGAAATTTTTTTAATGAAATTGTTTTATATAATACTTTTTTTTTTGATGAAGTTGTTTCATATATGGTTATGAAATTGTTTCATATATGGTTATGAAATTGTTTCATATAATACTTAATGAAATTTTAATGAAATTGTTTCATATATTTCTCTAAAATTAAAATAATGGAGATGATAATATCCATGATTAACACCTTCCATAATAAATGATTAATCAATCTCTTATAATTACAAAAAAATAAACAAAATGAAAAATTATGATTGGTTGAATAAGGTTTGTATGGTTTATACAAATAACGTGTTTTGCAAAGTAAACTTATATATATATATATATATATATATATATATATAAACTAGAAGGGTACTCGTGCAATGCATGAAGACATATTTCAATTTGAATGTTTCGTTTTATTTTTTGTCTTTGTTGATATAACACAGTTTATGTAGTTTTGAGAAAGATAATGTTTTTACTTTTGAATAAAAATAAATTTGAAGACATCATAATTTTTTTTTAAATATATCGATATTAATGTCAAATTAACTATTTAAAAGTTCTTGTTTTTATATAATTTATATAATTTATTTTTTTATTATAATTTAATTTAGGTCAAATAGTAAAGTAATTTATATTTGGCTTAACAATAAAATTTTTATAAAGATAATTATCTTTTTTAAAATGAAATGTTTATCCTCTATTTGATTATGTTTATCCGCAGTTAGTTACACGAATTCAAACATGAACCTTTAATAAGTTATACTTATGGACATAATACTTGTAATCTTGAATTTTAAGTAATATGCATCAATATACAATACTTAATGCATAAAAATGATTTTTAAGAGTTTTTGTCAAATGCGTTATAATATAGTATAGATTATGACATTATATTTTGAAAAATTAACCTGTTACAACATTGAGTAATCTTTTGATCTAAATTTACCCATTATACCATGTTTCCATCTTACCTCACTGTCCATGTAGGCTTTCCACATGTACTAATATCTAACGATACATTTCTTATTAAAACATTGAACTTTCAAAATTAATTTTTTATAGCACCTATACAACGTTGTACTTTTAATTTTAATATTTTATTATTTAGACATTTTACATATTGTTTAATAAAAATGTTAAATGAATTAGAAAATTTCTAAATTATACATTAATATACCAATATTAATAAAAYTAGTATAATACAATTTATCTCGCTAGCATTTTTAAAAAATTATGTATTTTTTGAAAAAAGAAAATAAGGATGTTACCTTTTTTTTTTTTTTACCAAAAACTATTTTATCTTTTAAAAAATATATCATACATGCTTAAATTTTTTTAATTGACATATAAATATATTAAATTAATTAGATTTTTTGAATTATTCATTAGTATACTAATATTAAAAAAATTGTATACCACAATTTATCTTGCTAACATCTTTAAAAACTTTAAAAATATTTATTTTTTAAAGAAAAAAAAGTAAGAAATGTTACCTTTTTTACAAACCAAGTAGTTATCTCGAAAATAATATATCATATTTATTTAACAAATATTTATTTTTAATGTAATTAAATAAGAAAAAAGTCAAAAAAAGTTAAATGTTTTTTTCTAAATCGTAGTAATGGAAAATGACAAATCATTAAAAATAATATGAAATAGATTTTTTATTAAAAATAATATGAAATAGATTTTTTTTAGCCATATTACCAAAATAATGTGTAATCCACATCAGCTTATTGAAGCCAAGGAAGCAAAAAAAGTAGAGAATTAACTGGTTTAAATTGTAACATGTTATCCATTGTTATAATGAGTATATTTTTCAAAATACAATACCTTAATAAAAAATAATTTAAAAATACATTGTTGTAATAAGGAAAAATAAAAGTAGAATAATATAATAACGAAATTTATGAAAACAGATTGATAATTAATTTAATCCTAATTAAAATTAATTGAAAATTTTAACATTAATATAGTTATTAATTATTTAGAGTTATTGATTATATGAATTGTTTTTAAGTTGAATGGAAGTTTGGTCCCTGCGGTTAAATGAAAGTCAAAATATGGCATGGAGAAGAGCTTACTTCATAAGGGAAAGGGAAAGGGAAAGGGAAAGTCACAGGACAACCCCTATCTGATAAGAAAGAAAATGAAAGAATCTTAACTCATCCCTTGATTTAGAATTTATCTCTTTTCTTTTTATTTTTAGTTATTTTTTTGAAACTTGTTCTAATCAAACTTACATAAATTATTTTTTTAATTAGAATATTTGAATGAAAATGTAAAAAAAAAAATGAACAATTATCAACTATTAGATGTATTTTATCCATAGTTTTAGATTTTTTTTTTCGTCTATCAAGACTTGGGTTCGCCGTCACGTTAACTCCTGTGGCTCCACTCTAAGATTTGACTTCCATTGTAACGCGTTATGGCATGTTACGCGCGTTAAAACACATTTTGTAAGGTGTGGATTTTTTAAACATATAATTTGAGAAATAAATGATAATTATGTACGAAATCTAAGCCTTAAATAGACATAAAAAGGGATCTTAATAACTAAAAGCCTAAACAGGTAAATACTTACACTCATTCTCATACATGAAGAGCCGAACATGGATTTTTAAAAAAATGAAGAAAATAGCAAGTTGAGATTCAAGAGATTTAAACCTGATTTTGTACTCTTGATATTATTTTTTTATCAGCTCTATATATTTGGTATCAATTATTCCTCTTTCTTTTTTTAGTTTTATTACTTTATATGAATTTAATTTGTTCTACATTATTATTCAAAACGCTAAACAACACAAGTGTGTATTTGTGTATTGCCGCTTTAAGCACGCCTTGAAAAACATCATGGCCTTGCCGTAACTCGTAAGACTTGAGGTTTGAACTTACCGTCACACCATGTTTCACGTTATTTAGAACCTTGATTTGATCCAATTAACTTAATTTTATATGCTTTGGAAGATTTAATAGTAAATTAATATTTTACATTTTTATATTGTAGACCATTTTCGACCGAAAGTGTTAAAAGATAGCATAAATTTTAGAATTTGGGGGCCATTTACTAGATGCTTACTTGATAAGTGCTTATCGGGTAATTTTTTTTGCCGGATGAACATGACAAGTATCAAAAATCTTATGCGGTAAGAACAATGATAAAGATCGATAGTCTTACTCGGTAAGTGAGAGTGACGACTCTTACCCAGTTAAGTGTTTATCGGATAAATTGTTTCATACGATATCATTTTAATATACTACAATCTTACCCGGTAAAATAGATCCTAGTGTTGACTCTTAACGCTAAATGCTTCCGCGTAAGCATTTAAGTAAACGACCCCTTAGTTTTCTTTTACGATTCACTATATTAATTCATAACCATATATGAAACAAATTCATCAAAAAAGTATTATATGAAACAATTTCACAAAATTAAACAATTTCATGAAATTTTTTGCATAAGATTAAACAATGAAATCAACGTATAAGGGTGGTTTGTACAAATGAGGGTGATTTTTATTTGAACGTTCCTCTCTCTCTCTCTCTCTCTCTCTATATATATATATATATATATCTCATCTTAACTTCTATTCTCATATGATATTTCAGATAATATATATATATATACAATATTATAAAGTATTTGATAAAAATTCTTTAAACCCATTTTTTATGCATGAAATACTGTTTATTGATGCATATTAATTAAATTCAAGATTACAAGTAAATTGTGCATAATTACAACTTATTAAAGCTCCATGTTTGAATTCGTGTAACCAACTGCAGATAAACATAATCAAATAGGGGATAAACATCTTATTTTAAATATAAAAAATCTAAAATATAATTAAGATAATCATTGAGTTCTGACAGAATACTTAATTATTATATTTATAAAATGTTATATTAATAAACCAAAAATAA
>NC_037539.1:27243307-27249516 GCF_001531365.2 Cynara cardunculus var. scolymus
TACTATCTTGTTTGTATTAATTAACATATTATATTATTGAAATTTGTTTTAATTATATTTTTAGATATTCTTTTGAATTATATTATGAAATATTTGTAATTGACTATTTTTTTCAAGATGTCATTTTTGATTATTTTACATGCTTATAAGCTAGTTTTGCCTAATATAATTTGTTTCTGAGCTAGCTTATCAGCTACGAGCTAACTGTTGGTCCCGTAAGGGTCTACAAGATATATATAACAATTTGTAGAAAGGGGTGGTGGGATGAATACAAACACAATGGTTTCAAATTTAAAATATATATTGATAAGAGAAGATCAATACAGATTTTACAAGACTGTTTGCGGAAAGATAAGGTAAGAAAACTAATCTAAACAATTTTTAGTTACACACTTAAACTTAGCAAATAAGAAAAGATTTGCTGTAAAAGAAATAGAAGAAAGTAAGTTCTTTCTGGGAATGAACCTATTTAGAATGCAATAAAAGGGATTTTAACTTGCTCTTGAAAATGCGCGTATATGTTCTTAGATGTGTGTTCTTTTACTTAAGCTCAAGGATGCTCAGAGTAAGGTTTAGAGTAAGAGTATATCTGCATGGAGATAGAATACATCTATTTATACCCATTGCATTAAATGGACATTTAATGCAACGTGGTAGGGTTAGAACGCGTGTCAAGCCTTAAGGGGAAGGCTTGTCCTTTGCTACAGTGAATAGTACAAAAGCCTATTCATGAGCAGACATCCTTACCTAAAGTTGGTGGGTAATAGAGTCAACTAGTCGGCTCCATACCGTACTAACGTTTAGAAAGGGTATAGGTTTGTCCTTTGTGTGTATAAGGACAAGACAACAACAATCGTGCTAAGCAAGCTTCCTTTGATCGCTGAATGCTGGAATAACCTGAAGGTCTCTTCAGCATTCGCTGAGGCTTGGGCAGTCTTCACACATATGTAAACAGGCTTGTAATCACTGGGTACCGCTTCAGATCACGTACTCGCCAGTCTCTAGTTTTCAGTTTCAGTCTTCGACATTGGCTGAAGGTTCTATGGTGTGAGTGTTGTCTTCATGTGTGATAGCCAAATCTTGGTTGTCACCTAAGGTAATGAATATGTGATTATTTGTTATATGTGATTACGTGACAACATGATAAATTGATACATTTGATCATGTTGGTATGTGAAAATGTGCATAATATAGATACATGAATGAGATTATATGTATTTATGGATGCACATGTTTTGTATGATATATATATATATATATGTGTGTGTGTGTGTGTGTGTGTCTGTGTGTGTGTGATATGCATGCTTGTATGTGCATATGTGCATAAACGTATATATGTATGGTTATTGGATTAAAGTGTGTATGCATGCATGTGAAGAGGTATGTTGGCCGACCTTTCCTTTAAATGGAAAGGGTATAAAAGGAGGGTTAGCCTTTATTTTCACTTTTCTTGCCATTTTCAAAAGAGAAGTGAGCAATTAAAAGAAGTAAGTGACCAGATTGCTTATGGATTGAATTCAAGGAGATTGGATTCATCTGAGTTTTAAAAGAAATTGCATAAGGTGAGTGATTTAAAATGTTTTACATTATTTGTGCATGAATTGTTTATATCACCTTTTTATCTAGTTTGAAGTTTAAACCGTATGAGTGTTATCTGAATTTTTACCTAAACCGGATAAGAGTTGGGCATTTAATAACAAATTGGACAAGGCTTAGTCGATTTAGATTAAACCGGACAAAGAGGGTTGAGCGGTTTAGTCTTAAACCGGACAAAGTGTAAGCGATTTAAGTATAAACCGCTCAAGTGTTAAGCGATTTAGTCTTAAACCGGACATGTTTTAACCGGTTTAAAGGTTGAGCGATTTATGAACTTTGATGTTATTTATAAATATTTCAAACGGAGAAGTATGAATACGACCATGTGTTGATCGGATTATTTTAAACCGGACAAGTCTTGGGCGATGTGTTGTCCGGATTTGTTATCCGGATAAAAGTGTTGAAGATCTCTTAAGTGTTAAATCGGACAAAGCTTGAGAGAGAGAGTTGTCCGGATTAGTAAATCGGACAAGGGTCTTGTATTGACCAGATTAGTAAATCGGTCAAGACCTGACCAGAGATAAAGTCCGGCCAAGTCTGTGTTGACCGGATTTGTGCTTTGACTTATGTATTATTTATACAATTGTCATTTTTAGTATTCTTGTATAAAAATGGGAATTTCGATAAAGAATGATTTTGAACTGATAATTCCTTTGACTGCGGTTTAAATGGAATTATTTTGTGAAATGTTTTAATGAGGAAATAAGGGTAGCATATCAAGGAGAGGTGTACCATGGGATAAGGGTGGCATATCAAGGAGATGTGTACCTTTGGATATAAGGGTGGCATTTGTATGTGTGTTATGTTATATAACTCTTACTATTATATCCTTTAAAATTACCGTGGTCTGGAATCTTTATTTCTTTGTGATTTAAAGGCTTAAGATTGAGGTTTTTAGTGGAAATCGTAGTCTGGATGTTATTGAGGAGAAAATAACTGGTTTGGCCTGAAACTTTAAATAAACCTTGTTTAATGGAAAAAGGTTTAAAAGTGGCATTATATGAAACCTGGTTGGTTCAAGCCTATAAAGGTTTGAAATAGGTTGTTTGAATAGCAGAATGCTTGGCTTGAAAAGTGGAAAAGTACTGGTAATATGTTCCTATTTGATATATATATATATATATATATATATATATGAAAAAGTTATTTTGTACAAAGTTTTGGTATTTTCATCCTGCAATGACATAAATAGGATGACTCACTAGACCTTTCGGTCTAACCCTCGTTTCGTGATTTTAAATATGTATTGCAGGAGATACCGACGGTAAGGGGAAGGGGGAAATGTGATATTTTCCTATGTGCATATCTACATGAAGATTTGTCTATGATGTATAGTTTTGATTGATGAACGATGATTAGTACAAGAAATGTATTTTGAATTTTTGGGTTATGTATTATGTGTGGTAAATTCTTGTACTAAGGGACCTGAGTGGTATATAAACATGTATTTCTTCTGTATGAAGTATATGTTACATGCAATGTGTGGTATAGGGTGTTACAGAAAGTGGTATCAGAGCCTGAGTTTAAGGGATTTAGGTATTTAACAGCATGATACCTAGACTTAAACTGTTTTATTGCATGTTAAGGGTCCCGGACATAGTTAGCTCCATTGTAAATAAATATGATGGGTTGAAAGAACAGTGTGTAAAGTAAATTTTAATTACATATGGCCAGTGTAATTATAAATTTACAGGTACACATCTGAGCTTAAATACTTCATTATATTTGGGAATGTGAATACGTGATTATTAACACTAAACTCTACAAATGTCTAGCCGAACTAGAAGATCTGAAAGAACGGCTCGTCTAGAGTCTGAAAAAAGGGAATAGTCACCTGTCAATCTTCCGACTGGCACATATGAAATTAGAGGTCGAGGAAGACCAAGGGGACGAGGCAGAGGAAGAAGCCAATCTCTAGGAAGGGGTCAAACTGGAATTCATTCTGAACCTGAGGAATCCATTATGGGAATGTTCAAGAGAGATCAATGCCACATCTTGAATATGTAACCAGGGACATGTTGGCTGAAGAAATGGGATAGTTGCGAGAAACTTTGACTTCTATCATAGAGATACCATCCAGGGTAGAAACAGAAAGAATAGAAGTTCGTCCTTCGGTACCGGTTACTCATAACAAAGAAGAAGATATTAAAATGTTTTTGGCATGTAAGCCACCAACATTTTCTGGAGAAAGGGATCCAGTGAAAGCCGTGTGCTGGATCAAGAAAATGGAATCTGTGTTCAACACCATTCGGTGTCCAGAAACAGATAAAGTTCGATTTACTGTTTTCGTATTAAAATCAAATGCTTTGTTCTGGTGGGAAGTTGAATCATCGGCTATAACAAATGTTTTACAATCATTGTCTTGGGCAGAATTTGTGGACCGATTCAAGAATCAATCTTGTCTTAAAACTGTTGTTAGACAAATGGAGAAAGATTTTTTAAAGTTGGAACAAGGAAATGGAACAGTTCGGGAGTATACCGAGAAATTTATTGAATACTCTCGCTTTGCTGAACACTACGTTTCAACATAATCCAGGAAGATAGAAATGTATATTTGGGGTTTGAAACCCTCAATTAGAGAGTTTTATCATTGCTATGAACCCCAATACCTTTTCATTGACGGTAGATGCGGCCGAAATGACCGAACAAAATAAGAACCGACAACCAGAAGGAAAGGTTGTAGAGAAAAGAAAATGGGAGGGGCCTTCATCTTTCCGAGGACCGAAAATGGTAAGATATGATAACAGATCTGAATATAAGATAAGTGAGAAAGTCTGCTCACAGTGCCGACAGGTTCATCAAGGTGAATGTAAGATGGACCCAAGAAAATGTTATAAATGTGGTGAAGCAGACCATTTGTCTAGAAGCTGTCCAACTAACCGAAGGTGCTTTAATTGCAATTCTTCGGGATCATATTCGACCGAATTGTCCCTTGTTAAAGACTCCGCAGTTAACAATGGGGAGTAATGCGTCGGGTACTCGGGTAAGGCCTACAATAAACATAGGAGGGCAAGGAGGGGCACGAGGACGATCCTTTTAGATGACTAAGAACGAGGCAGAAGCATCACCGGATGTAGTAACAGGTACATTCCATACATGCTAAGGTGTTATTTGACTCTAGTGCAAACTTTTCGTTTGTATCACCATTGTTTGCTCAAACTACATGTCTGAATTCTGTGATACTTGATGATGAATTAGTAGTTGATACTGCTAATAGTCAGGAAACTGTTACTAGTGTGTTCAATAACTGTATTATTGCTATTGAGGGCTGTAAACTTCCAATTCGGTTATTTCCTATGCCAATGAAGGAATTTGATGTGGTAGTGGGTATGGAATTGTTGGCAAGGTATCAGGCTAGTATTGTTTGTAATCGGAATATGATCAGAATTACTCTGCCAGACCAAGGAACCGTTGTTATTTATGGTGATCGTCAAAATCACCATACCAGTGTTTTGTCAGTAATGAAAGCTCAGAAAAGCATTCGACAAAGGTGCCATGGATATTTGACATACGTAATTGATATGAAGAAAGAGAAGAGAAAAGAGGAATCGATTCTGATTGTTAGTGAATATCCAGAAGTCTTTCCTGAAAACTTATCCGGATTACCACCAGATAGAGTCATTGAATTCCGAATTGATCTTGTACCAGGAGCTGCAACAGTAGCAAAGGCACCGTATCGGTTAGCTCCATCTGAATTGAAGGAATTAGTTGCACAGTTGAAAGATTTAACTGATAAAGGATTTATTAGACCCAACACTTCACCTTGGGGTGCTCCGGTCTTATTCGTCAAAAAGAAAGATGGCTCTATGCGAATGTGTATAGACTATCATGAATTGAAAAAATTGACGATCAAGAACAAATATCATTTTCCAAGAATTTATGATTTGTTCGATCAATTGATAGGAGCAAGTTATTTCTCCAAAATTGATTTAAGGTCAGGGTATCATCAACATAAAGTCAGAAAAGAAGATGTTGCCACAACAGCATTCAAAACTAGGTACGGACATCACAAATTCTTAGTTATGCCATTCGGCTTAACTAATGCGCCTGCAGCTTTTATGGATTTAATGAATAGGGTATGTAAGGAATATCTTGATAAATTCGTTATTGTATTTATCGACGATATTCGTATATACTCTAAGACCAAAGAGGAACATGCAAAACATCTTCGTTTGATATTAGAATTGTTAAAAAGGGAAAAGTTGTACGCAAAGTTATCTAAATGTGAGTTCTGGTTAAGAGAAGTCCAATTTCTAGTTCATGTTATATCCAAAGCTGGGGTGAAGGTAGATCCAGCTAAGATAGAAGTAGTTGCAAAATGGGAAGCTCCAAAAAATCTTTTGAAGTCCGAAGCTTTTTGGGACTGGCAGGCTATTATCGTAAGTTCATCCAGGACTTTTCTAAGATAGCCGTGCCATTGAGTAAATTGACTCGGAAGAACATTAAATTCCAGTGGGAAGGAGAACAACAAGAAGCTTTTCAATTGTTAAAAGATCATCTTTGTAGCGCGCTGGTATTAACTCTACCAGATGGATCTGAAGACTTTGTGGTTTACAACAATGCTTCAAAGTTAGGGTTAGGATGTGTTCTGATGCAGAGAGGAAAAGTAATTT
>NC_037539.1:27250052-27252900 GCF_001531365.2 Cynara cardunculus var. scolymus
GTAATTTCTTATGCGTCAAGACAATTGAAAGATCATGAGAAGCAGTATCCAACCCATGATATGGAATTAGCTGCAGTGGTGTTTGCTCTGAAAATTTGGAGACATTATCTTCTGGAACAAAGTGTCAGATTTATACTGATCATAAAAGTTTACAATATTTGTTTAGCCAGAAAGAATTAAATATGCGACAACGTCGGTGGATTGAACTGGTTAATGACTATGACTGTGAAATCCTCTACCACCCGGGAAAAGCTAATGTGGTGGCTGACGCTTTAAGCAGGAAAGAAAAGAGTGAAACCATTAAAGATGTGGCAATGAGAATGAATTTGATCCCTGACATTCATAAGGAAATTCAGAGATGTCAACAAGAAGTTATAAAAGAAGAATTTGTTAAGACATAAAAGTTGGGTAAGATGATTTCAACTTTGGAACAGAATGACGAAGGACTAATGTGCTTTCAACGGAAAATTTGGGTACCATATTTTGGAGATATCCGGAACATTATATTCAATGAAAGCCACAAGTCCCGATACTCTATCCATCCTGGTACCAATAAGATGTACAGAGATTTAAAACCTTTTTATTGGTGGCCCGGTTTGAAGAAAGACATAGCTTGATATGTGGAACAGTGTTTGACATGTTTACAAGTTAAGATTGAACATCAGAAACCGTATGGGAGTCTTCAATCTTTAAAGATACCTATATAGAAATGGGATCACATTACAATGGATTTCGTCATGAAGTTTGTTAGGACTGAAAATCAGTATTAAATTGTATTCGTCTTGAAAGTTAAATAGTGTCTATAATTGTAAAATTCATCATGTTTGACTTTTCTTATAGGAGTTTGACTTTGACTATGTTTAGAAGTTTGACCCTATAAATAGGGTGATGTCTTTGTAATCTTGTAGAAGGAAGCTCAATTGTAAAATTAGAATACGTAATATCAGAGTTGACCACATTTGTAGATCTTGATTTTTTCTCTCAACTCTCTTATATGATGTTCTTGAAGATTTATCTTAATCTGCCATTGTTATGAAGCTTTCATGAAGATTGATCACTAAAAGTGGGACTATCAATTGGTATCAGAGCAGAGTCTGCAAGAAATCAAGAGAAGAAATCAGTGTTTTTGAAGAATTTTGAAGATTTTTTTTTCTGGAATTTATGTGTTCTTCATTTTTTCTTTAATTTTGATCCAATTTTTTTTAATTTTTGTGTTTTGGTGTTAATTTTAGGATCAAAGTGTGTGTAATCTCTTCGTGAATCTTTGTTATACACAACGATTTGCGTTTTAATCTGTGTTTTTCGTGTTTTTGGTGAATTTTGTGTTTTTTAAAATTTTTTCGTGTTCTTTATTTTTTTAAAATTTCCAGTGTTTTTGATCCATTTTTTTGTTAAATTTTTTTGTTTTTGTGTTTTTGATAGTTTTTGATCTGATTTTGATTTTTAGATTGAATAACTTTGTGTTAAATCGCTCAGCCCAAGGCCCAACCGGATTAGGCCCATATCTTCATCTCTTCAATCCAACCTGTTTTCTCATTGCAGCTTACTGTTTTCAATCGATTTCATTTCATCCTACATTGACCGGTTATTAAATCACTCGAGGAACCATATCAAGGATGCAATCGCTCATTTATAGATTTTCTTAGGTATGTACATCATTTAATCTCACAGGTTTGAGCGGATTCTTGAGCGGATTCGATCATCTCTTGACCGGATAAGTGTCCGGATTCGATCACTCTTTAACCGGATTATTGAGCGATTTAAGCACCTTCTTGAGCGATTTGTCTTAAGCGGATTGTGATTTTGCAGTGAGCGGATATATGAGCGATTTAATTTTAGGGCTTGAGTGATTGAGTTTTGTTTCATCGATTTAGTGATTTGTGTTGAGCATATTAGGAATACTGTGTGAGCGATTTAGGATTAGCTTTGAGCGGATACATGAGCGATTTAGGTTTAGCTTTGAGCGGAGTTGAGCGATTTAGGACTTAGTTTTTTGTGCATCGAGGTATCAGATTTGTTAAATCGTTCAATCTATTTCATCCAGATTCTTAATCGCTCATTGCTTCTTGACCTAATTTTGCTAAATCGCAAAGGTTTTGTAGTTGCTTGGTAAGGGGACTATCAATTGGTATCAATTGGTAAGGGGCTAATTGAAAGAGCTGTGGTGTAAGAAGTTTTTCTGCAGGTTAATTGTTATTTGTGGTTTATCGCACAGGTTCTTCCTCTAGTTCGGTAATCATCTTCATCGCACAATAGGTTCTCATAGGTTAAATAGCTTGCTGTTCCATTTGACCAAATTGTTTGACAGATTCATCTCGATTGGATATTAGTTTCTAATTCAGACTTGTTCAATTTGATTGCTTTATAACTCGCAGAATCTGTTTGATTTTAATTGTTTGAGTTTGATTTTGTTAAGTGTGTAGAAAGTGATTTCATCCTTCATCGAACAGGTTTTAAGTTTAGATTTCATTCTTCATCGATTTTTAATCACAGATTTTGTACAGTTTCAAGGATTCAAGTCAATTCTCAGTTACTGGTTTGAATTTGCTGGAGTTGATTGAGTTAGAGCACTGGTGCAGAAGTTTTTAACCCAGCTGTTTGATATGTTTGATTTCATCTAAATAGTTGACTTTGATTGAATCAGGTTCAATTGAAGTACTGTAATTTGGTTTAGTATCAGACTTGATTTGCAGGCTTTTGTTTGTTTGTTAACCAAAGTTGGACAGACTTGATTTTGGTTTTGATTTTGGTCTTGAATTGTTGGTTGAATTTCTCTTTTCTCACAGCTTGTTTTATTTAAGACAGCTTGTGCAGACTGGGTTCAACAGGTTTCAGTTTATCGCTCAAG
>NC_037539.1:27253833-27256246 GCF_001531365.2 Cynara cardunculus var. scolymus
ACCGATTTAGGGTTGAGTCCGGACAACACTTGAACGGTTTATAATCCGGATGAAACTGTCCGGATATCAATCCGGTCATCACTTAAACGATTTAAGGAAAAACCGCACAATATGAAATATAAATCATAATAACCAGTTCCTATAACTACTGAATTGTATGCAAACAATTTATACTCAAAGCTTTAATACACTCACCTTTAAAATTGATGAACGGATTTGAGCCTGGTTTTACTCTCTCAAAATTTTCAGAATAACTTCTAAAAAAAACAATCCCTTCCCTTTTTACATATGTTTGCTATAAATAGCAAGTGTATGGCCGACTTCAAAAGTCTGCTAACACCCCTTACTCACACAATCCTATATATATATATATATTTATATATTTATATATTTCAAAATCTTAATTCGAAACTTATAACTCGAATATTACAACTTTCCCTCCTTAAAAAAATTACGTCCCGGAATTTCCATTTAAGCAAAAAGGTAAGGGTATTTCATCTGCATCTCTGATTCTGATTCCCAGGAAGCGTCTGGTCCCTTATGATAATGCCATTGAACCTTTACTAACCCAATCTCTTTGTTTCGTAACTTCTTTACTTTGTAGTCAGTAATTTGTTCAAGGGTTTCTTCAAAGCATAATCTCTCATCTACCTTAATCTCAGGTAATGGTACTGCCACATCTGGACTTATTAGACACTTCCTCAAATTTGACACATGAAACGTGTCATGAATTCCACTTAGTTCCAAAGGAAGTTCTAATTTGTAGGCCACTTCCCCAATCCTTCCAATAATAGTGAATGGTCCAATATATCTTGGACTTAATTTTCCCCTTTTTCCAAAACGTACCATTCCTTTCCAAGGTGATACTTTTAACATCGCTCTATCACCTTCATGGAATTCAATCGGCTTCCGACGTTTATCTGCATAACTTCTTTGTCTATCTTGTGTCGTTTTCATCCGTTCCCGTATCACTCCAATTTTATCTGTAGTTTGCTGAACTAACTCAGGCCCAACTAATTGTTTTTCACCTATTTCATTCCAACATAAAAGAGTTCGACATTTTCGTCCACACAGAACCTCAAAAGGTGTTGCCTGAATACTTGAATGGTAGCTATTGTTGTATGTAAATTCTACCAAAGCCAAATGACTATCCCATGATCCTCCGAAATCAATGACACATGCTCTCAACATATCTTCTAAAGTTTGGATAGTTCGTTCACTTTGTCCATCAGTCTGAGGGTGATAAGCTGTACTTAGCTTAATTTGCGAACCCATTTCTCTTTCGAAGCTCTTCCAAAACATAGAAGTGAAACGACTATCTCTATCAGAAACAATTGATAGAGGAACACCATGTCGTGTTACTACCTCATCAATGTATAATTTTGCTAATCTCTCCATTGAATATGATTCTTTCATAGGTAAGAAGTGTGTAGATTTAGATAACCGATCTACTATCACCCACATTGCATCATACCCTTTCGATGTTCTCGGTAATTTGTTTATGAAATCCATAGTGATATGATCCCACTTCCAAACCGGAATTTCTAGATATTGCAACTTACCATAAGGACGCTGGTGTTCAATCTTTACCTGAAGACATGTCAGGCATTGCTCAACATGTTTAGCAATATCTTTCTTCATACCTGGCCACCAATAGTGTTGCTTTAAATCCCGGTACATTTTATTTGTACCTGGATGTATTGCAAAACGTGACTTATGAGCCTCACCCAAAATACGTTTTCTGAGATCACCATAGCATGGTACCCAAATTATGTTCTGGAATTTCCAAAATTCTTTGTCATCTTTCACCAAATCATATATTAATCCACCCAATCTTTCCTGTTTGATCTTATCCTCCTTCATTGCCTCATGTTGAAATTCTCGTAATTCTTCTTGAATATTGGGTAATAACTCAACTTGTAAAGCTATAACTTTGATAGTTCCACTTTTCTTGTCGACTTAATGCATCAGCTACTACATTTGCTTTTCCTGGATGATATAAAATTTCACAATCATAATCACTTACCAATTCCAACCATCTTCTCTGACGCATATTCAGATCTTTTTGATGGAACAAATGTTGTAAGCTCTTATGATCTGTGAAGATTTGACATTTCGTTCCATACAAATAATGCCTCCATATCTTCAAAGCAAACACTACTGTCGCCAATTCCATATCATGAGTAGGATACTGTCTTTCATGATCTTTTAACTGTCTAGAAACATAAGCTATTACCTTTCCACGTTGCATTAGTACACAACCCAAACCTATCTTTGACGCGTCACTATAAACTACAAAATCTTCCATTCCATCTGGTAAAGATAGAATTGGTGTAGTGCATAATTTATCCTTTAAAATCTGAAAAGCCTGAGCTTGTGCTTCATCCCACTCATATTTCACATTCTTTTTGGT
>NC_037539.1:27257006-27258758 GCF_001531365.2 Cynara cardunculus var. scolymus
CTTTATCCAATAATTCTTTCAATTGCGACATTAACTCCTTTAACTCAGAAGGAGCTAATCTATATGGTGCACGTGCAACAGGTGTTGCTCCAGGAATTAATTCAATCTGAAATTCTATCATTCGGTCTGGAGGTAAACTTATCAAATCTTCTGGAAATACTTCAGGAAATTCCCTTACGACTGGAATATCCTCCATCTTTCCTTTCTCTTTCTTCATATCTATAACATATGCAAGAAAACTAACACATCCTTTTTGTACATACTTCCTAGCCTTTAGAACTGAAATTAGGCTAGAGTAACGATCCCGTCGATCTCCATAAATTACAACTTTTCCTTTCTCGGGTAAGTCTATATGAATCATCTTTTCATTACAGACTATGTTGGCTTGGTTTTCAGCTAACAATCCATGCCTATAATTATATCAAATTCCCTTAAAGGCAAAAGAAATAATTGTATAGGCACCTCGCATCCTTCTATACTTATGAAACATTCATCAATTCTTTCCTTAACCAAAACTTCACTATCATTTGCTGTTTCCACAATTAATTCCTCACTCAACGCTTTAGATTCTAAATGTGCGCAATTAACAAACGACAGTGACACAAAAGAACGATTTGCACCCGAATCAAGTAAAACTTTGGCACATACTAAATTAACGAGGAATGTACCTGTTACCACTTCAGGGTGCTTTATCGCCTCGCCTCTCATCATCTGAAAGGCTCTCCCTTTTGCATTAGACTCTGCCTGTCTTCTCCCTCCCCGTCCATTTGGATTAACACGATTATCCATTTGCCCACGACCTGTTGGCACATACCCAGATCCTCGACCCCTAGAATATCCAGATCCCCGACCTCCAGCAAAACCAAACCCTCGATTCTTTGCTTGCGGACAATCAACATTTACATGTTGAGATGAATTACAAGTAAAACACCTCCTCGTCATCCGACAGTCTCGAGCTATATGTCCTGGTTCCTGACATTTAAAGCATACTCGAGATTCTGTACTGCAATTTCCCTGATGTATCTTATGACATCGGTTACATGCTTTATCCACAAACCTTGAGATTGGCCGATTCAAATTTTCCATAAACCTTGGTCTACGGAAATCAATTACTATAGTTTCCCTTTTTTTTTTCTCTCCAACCCTTTCTTGTGTTTGTCGGTTAATATCTTGTTCCAGTATCTCAGCAGCATCAACTGTCGCCTGAAATGTTGTCGGATTCCTGGATATCACATACTTTCAAAGATTCGACTCCAATCCCCAGATATACTTTCTCACTTTACTGTTTTCAGATATAATATAGGCTTCAGTAAACCTAGATTGTTCCATGAAAACTTCTGTATACTGGCGGACTGACATGTTTCCTTGCTCAAGATGAAGGAAATCATCTTCCAACTTTCTTACTGCAGCTTCAGGACAATACTGCATTTTAAACTTAACCACAAATTCTTCCCACAACATAGTCTTCAAAATGTTAGGATCTGAACTGGACAGGACTTCCCACCAGTACAAAGCACTTAATCTTAGACGTGATACAGCAAACATAACTTTATCCTCTTCTGCACTTTTACTGATTTGTAAACTCAGCTCTATCTCCTTAAGCCAACACATAGCTTTAACAGGATCACGCTCACCAGAAAACTTGGGAGGTTTACAAGCAAGAAACATTTTGATATCTCCTCCTTTTTGTACTGAGGATGAAGTAAGGGGTACAGATGTACCAGTTACTGGTGTACTAGCTCCGGCTTCCTC